>NW_008246110.1:194676-195908 GCF_000281045.1 Saprolegnia diclina VS20 | reverse complement strand
TACCCGCGCACCAAGCCGCTCATCTCCAAGAAGATGACCAAGCACATTGTCGGCCAGAGCTTCTTCCAGCTCATCGTGCTTTTGACGATGACATTCTATGGCGACATCATCCTCGGTGTGCCGTCGGGGTACAAGACGGGCCCGTCGATCCACTACACGATGGTCTTCAACACGTTTGTGTTCCTCCAGCTCTTCAACGAAGTCAACGCGCGCCGCATCCACGACGAGCTCAACGTCTTCGAAGGCTTCTTCTCCAACAAGCTCTATATCGGCATCTCGGTGCTCCAGGCCGCGCTCCAAGTCGTCATTGTGCAGTTTGGTGGCCTCCCGTTCAAGTGCAAGCCGCTCTCGTCGACGCAGTGGCTCATCTGCCTTGGCATTGGTGCGGCGTCGCTCCCGATCGGCCTTGTCCTGCGCTTGATCGAGACCAAGGACATGCCCAAGGGCATGGGTCTCCTCCGCGACGCCGAGCCGACGGAAGGTTCGACCGAGCGCGGAAAGGAGCTTTGGAGCCGCGGCGTCATGCGCGTCCGGACGCAGATCCGGGTCGTCAAGGCGTTCAAGCGCTCCATGGGCCGGCGCCAGCTCGCACTCAACAACTAGACGATGGGGTATTTTGAGCGAAATCCAATGTGTTGCTTGGCGTCCGTCGTTTAGCACGAGGTTTATTACGAACGGCTGTAGCATACTGAGCGCTGCGTTTTGTACGGAATGGGTAAACTTGGGCGCCGGTAGTGAGCGCTGACCAAGGTTATTCCCTTGGCGCTGACCGACGCCTCGGCTTCATTCGCCCAAGCCGAGAAGCCAAAATGTGTCGTGTGACGACGACGCCAAACGTCCATATTGCCCGTTTAGAGGACGAAGGAGCGCGCTTGGTCGTTGCTCCTGCGTTGTCGGCAGTGTTTCAATGAGCGCAACTGCCTATCAACTGAATGGAGTAGCGTGGTACAAGGCCATCAATATCCAGCCTTGGTAGTGTATCAAGTGGCGCATTGACGACGACTGCTGGATCGCCACACCAGTATGCAGCCTTCGTAGCGTCTCTCGTCGTTGCCAAGACACAGCACGCTACCAACCATCGCGTACCACTCGCTCGTACGTGATGTGCATGGCAAGAGGTCGTAGCCGGCTGCAACAGTGTGATCGAAGACTCTTTGATGACATTGCTGCAAGCGTCCTGGCGTCAAGACAACGTAGATTGGGCTAAATGCATCTCTCATATCCAATTCCAT
>NW_008246110.1:152067-171526 GCF_000281045.1 Saprolegnia diclina VS20 | reverse complement strand
CTTCAGCTCGGCGTCGATCTGCAACAGGATATCACACAGCGCGCCAGAAAAATCGCTGAGGACGTACTGGTACCAGTACTATTTTCAGCGTGGCGATGCTCTTCGATACGGCGCGTCTTCCACACGCGCGGCTTCGATGCGCTTTTCGCCGGCTGCGCGACGGAGTCGTTCGACGGCGCGCACGCGGTACCGGGCGCGCGTCGCCTCCCACGAGGTGCCAAACAAATTAAGAAATGGCGCTCGCGTCGGGGCCCGAGACCATGAACCAGTGCATCAGTCGGGCCGACTGCTGCATCGCGAGGGACAGGGCTCGACCCGTTGATGGTGGGACGGCGCGGGCGATGTAGTCGCGACGCCCTTGAAGGTCTGTGGGGAAGCCGTGCTCGAGCACGGAGGTAGCTGGCTTCGATGGCGTCCATTAGCGCGTGGTCTTGTTCGGCGGTGAAGGCGGCGGCGTCCTGGGTGTCGGCCATCTGGGTCCTGCAGCGCAAAATGGAATGTGACCACCTCTGGCCTTGGTGTACACGGTCTAGAGATTCAATACGCGAGTCCAATGCATTCGCCTAACCAGTACCATCGTAAAATGGAAGCCGCACGTCTGCCGATCATCCAACCGCATGACCGACAAGATGGGACGTGGGTCGACGACTACTTGTGCGAATCCATTCCCGCGCCCCAGTTGCAGGTATGTCGGTACAACGGACGCAGCTGCATATTGGTCGTCATCGCATGGCGTTGCTGCAGCACAGTCCTTAGCCAGTGCGGACGCATATGATTGGCCCATTTTTTGAAAGACCATGGCTGCGCGCCAATCAGAAGAGCCAAAAGATCGCGCTTGGTTGTTGGCCAACAAACGAACGGGGAAGCTACTGACCGCGAGCGCAACCAGAGACTCGACATAGCAAGAGCCCGGCGCAGGAAGCCTCCTTTTGTGCATCTCTGCGGCTCGAAACATTGATGGGGTGGTGGCACTGGTGAGATAGGCCGTCGTCGACACACAGCACGAACCAAGTCTCGACGCCATCGCCGTACGCGGCCACGAGGCGTTGATCGAGCACTGTCACTGTCAGAGGTGACGGTGTTGGCGACGAAAGCGGCCACAGTGGCACAGATCGCCGGTGCATAGGGAGGATCCTAGTTCATTGCTGTTCGGATGAGATGCTGCCACATAGAGAACGCGACATGCGCCCACCCGACCTGCGCCGGGCTCTCGCTGTTTCATCCACCAGCTGTGCTGATAGAAGGTACGGGGTTGGCAGGAAATCTACTTTCTTCCGTGCTCGTCGGCAAACGAGCGATGGCTCCTCGCATCGCTCCTCCGAGCCCGCTTGTTCGACGACGCTGTTGACGCGATCTGGTGACGTCGCCCTCCTGCGCCTTCGAGAAGCGGTTCCAGATACCCACGCAAGTGCATCGATAACCTTTCTAGAGCATTTATCCTATTTCCAAACCTACTACTGTACAACTTGGTGGTGGTTAGGGGATAGCAAGTGTGGGTGTAGGCATGGTGTAGGGTAACACTGGCACCTCTGCCGACCCGGTATCCGGAGGCATGGCCAGAGAGGACTAGACGCACCCAAACCCAATGTCGACGTTGGTGTCGAAGGCTGCTCCCGCCGAGATTTTGGCGCCGCGTCCTTGTGGACGGCTCGCACAGCCTTGGTTTGAACTAGTGTGGTCCAAGCAAACGAGCTAGACGCATTATGGTACCCACAAAAGTGCCGAAGATGTGGCGTAGGTGGCGTCGGTTTAGACCTCTGGGGCTGGCCTTTCTCACATTGGGTCGGCGTCGTCATACACAGCGATGGACGGAAACCGAGAGCAACAGGTCGCACTGCTTCCATGTTGCTCTGCAATGATCTCACGGCGCATTAGGCGGACGAGCTAGAAGCGCTTCAAGTAGCTACTACATACGCCCTCGGCGCGCTCACCTCGCCGCTTGTAGGCCATTTACGGCGATGACTTTGCATGGGCCGAGGCCACCGGCGAAGCGCAAAGGTCGTTCTTTATGACCGTGCCCGGGGACTTTTGCCTCCAGCTGCTCGTGCACTTGCCGGCCACATACCCGTCGCACGAGCCGCCGATCGCTGAGGTCTACGAGTCGTTTGGCGTCACGACGGCGCAGCGCGACGAGCTCCTCGCCGACTTGGTACAACGTCGGTCACGGGTTCGACGACTTGACCTGTTTGTCTACTAGCACGCCATCTACGAGCGCAGCGCCGGCCAAGTGTGTTTGTACGAGTGGATTGAAAGCGCACGAGAGAAATTTGGCGCCTTTACGACCTACGAGCCCGAGTCGCTCGCGACAGCCGAGGTCGACTGGGACGCCATTGCACGCGGTGTTCCAGACGCGCCTATCAACGCACCCCCCGCGCCATTTCTCTCGCTCATCAAGCGTGGCGACCCGATCACAGACCGCAAGAGTACCTTCCAGGTCATCTTCATTCGCTCGCCGACCTTGAAGTTGAACCGGCATCATCGTGTAGGCGCATGCCGTGGCCGTGCACTCGGTGGACGAGGTGCTTCATCCTTGGGCTTACCTTGGAAGCAACATGTCCTCACCAATGGTGATGCTACGTAGGTGAATGCTTTTGTCGAGTACTTGCTCCAGGATCGCAAGATTGCGCGGGCCACCCACAACATGCTGGTCAACCATCGTCATCTCCATCACAGCTCATCACGCGCATGAACTGCAGGCCTACCGCATCGTGCAAGGCGCCAACATCATCAAGGACTGCGACGAAGACGGCGAGCACGGTGCCGGCAGCAAGATGTCGCACTTGCTCGAGATGGTGCACGCCGAGAACGTGGTATGGCACTGACGCAATATCAAGTGCATACATCAATCCTAGGCGGTGCTCGTGACGCGCTGGTATGGCGGTATCCAGCTCGGGCCCGACCGCTTCAAGCACATTGCCAACGCGGCCCGCAACGTCCTCGAGACACACGGGTTCATCGCATCGACCAAGAAGAAGTAAGGATCACAAGGAATGACCGCAGCCCTTGTGGTTGTCAAATTAGGATTTCTACTACTGTACTACATGCGTCGCTTAGCCGTACAGCTGCTGCTCGTCTTCCGAGAGCTTGAGCAACGCGAGGCCGCGCACGCAGGCAAACGGCGTGAATTCGGCCTTTTCTTTTGCTTTTTTGGCCTTTTTCTTGGCTTTTTTCTGCTGCGATTTTTGCCGCTTGCGCGCGGCCGCGGCTTCCGCTTCCGAGTCGTTCTCGTCGTCGTCCGCGTCACCCTTGTAC
Organism: Saprolegnia diclina VS20; assembly: GCF_000281045.1. Taxonomy (NCBI): domain Eukaryota; phylum Oomycota; class Saprolegniomycetes; order Saprolegniales; family Saprolegniaceae; genus Saprolegnia; species Saprolegnia diclina. The sequence continues at coordinate 168,274 of NW_008246110.1, read as the reverse complement.
GCATCGCTCTCATTGCCAGCATCGATCGGCGCCTCCGTGTCCTCCACGTCCTCGTCGTCCGCAACCGCTCGTGTCGGCGGTGCGACGACCACCGGTGCGATCTCGTCTTCTCGAACAACGTCTTGGACGCGAGGTATCGGTGGTTCGACTTCGACCACGTCGCCGTCGTCGTCGACGGTCGTGCGCGGGGGAAGGCGCCCGAAATCCAGGAGCCACAGATGCCGGACGTGTTCGTGCGACTGTACGAGCGAGGTGAAGTGCGCATCGAGCGCCACGGCCGGTGGTTGCGGTAGTCGGGAAAACACCATTGAGAGGATCATGTCGAGGACGCCCGTGTTGCCCGAGTCCAAGCCCGCCTTTGTGTACGTAGCGACGTCTGAAAACTTGGCTGGCGGCGCCGGTGGTGCCAGAAAGGTTGCCAACAGAGGTGCGAGCTGCGTCTCGACGCTCTCGAGTTGCATTTGGTCGAGACGACGGCTCATCGCGTTCTTCTTTCCTGGCATCGCGAGCTTCTGGAGCAGCGAGTCTCGCAGGCTCGAGAGCTATGACTGCATGAGCTCCGAGTCAACTTGGCACTTATCATAGGTACATTGTGAATGTCGAGGCGAAGCTGTGCGTCGGCGGCGTCTTTGACGTCTTGCTCGAATGCCGCCAAGTACTCGAGTTCTTCAAGCACCTGCGCCTTCCACTTGATGTCACGGGACGTCTTGGCCATGTACTCCTTGACGTGGTTCACGCTCGTCCACTGCGTTGGCCGCTCAATGACTGCGAGGAGCTCGCTCAGCGGCACCTCACCATCGACGAGCGCCGGGTAGTCGACAGTCGCCCACACGTCCTTGGACTGCCCGTGGAGGTAGGTCAGGTACGGCTTGCAGGCGCCGTACGTTGTATGGATTGCAATCTCTTGTTCGAAGAGAGTTTCAATGACGTACGAAAACTTGGACGAGTCAAAGACGTCTTGGATGGACGCCGAGACGCGGGCCGCGTCGTCGTTGGTGGCGAGCGGCGTGCCCATGTGCTCGAGGCTCAAGCGCGAGAGGTTCACGAGCAGGAGCGGAAACGCATCTGGAAAGGCCTCGAGGTTGTCCTGCCATGCGCCCATACTCGTGTCTTCGATGGGCGCCACCTGCAGCAGCACGTCGGCCTTGGTCTCCCACGACTCGTCCTCGTCGCTCTCCCATGCGTCCCGAGCTGGCGCCGGCGCCGACTGCGCGAGCGACGCGGCAAAGGCGGCGGGTAGCTTGAAGGACAGGCTTAGGCTAGCGTTCGTGGTGACGGCCACGGGGCCCGCGCGCGGCTTGCGGGTCAGCGTCTCCATGCGTCGGGCGGTTTGGTTGGCGCTTGAGCTGGATGTCCGGATACGGCGCCGGACGCTGATTGGTGCCGATCCGGCAATCATCTGATCACCATTCTGCAAGACGCGCGCCACACCCTGTGCCACGCCAAGGGATGGACGCGGACGGCGCTTCAAGCCGCCAGAGTGCACTATACGTCAAAGGACTGTAGTGTATACGCACAAAAGTCTAGCTTTGGTCCGCGAGCAGAGTCTACGACACTCTGGCGAATCTCGCTGCCTCTGGATACCGTGTTGCCTTGGCAAAGGTTTTTTGTCGTCCTGCGTCGATCTTCACGACCTTGACGCGCCGGGATATTTTGATTATTGAGTTAGAGATACCCCATCGAGTACTTGGGTGCTGGGCAAGAGTACACGGGAGGTTAGAGCTCGCCATAGCTACGCAGCTCGGTCCTAGTTGACGCGCTTGATCCCGAAAGGATGATCCTCAACGACCAAGCAACGTGATTGGCTAAAATGCTGCACATGGCCCTTCGCTTTGTCCAATCCAGTTGGGCTTGCGTCAACATCATGAGTGAGCTGCCGCGGACAGGCCGTGCGGTCCACGCCGACCTCCTCGCCCTCTTTCCGTCGCCTCCAAACGACCAATGGGATCTCGAGATCGTGGCGCACGCTGAGCGCTCTCTTGCATCGTCGCTGCCTGCAGATGACGGCAGCCTGCTGCACCTTCTCACCGAGCAGCACGGCGACGGCCTCGTGCTCGCGGTCGCCCTCGCGATAGTCGCCGTCGAGCAGCGTCTCGCGCAGGCCGCCGACACCAGCGCGCTGCTGCAGGCGCTGCAAGAGTGCCAACGGAAAGTCGTCCATCGACCCGTCCGAGACGAGATCGCACACCGGATCGGTATCGTGCTCTTGACAAGTCGCCATTTGCCGGCACTTGGCGCGTTGCGCACGCCCGAAAGCACTGTGCTCGAGACCGAAGGCATGTTTCATCTCCTTGCGACAAGCTTGGCGTCTGGTGTCGCGCTGCCCTGCCGCCTTCCTGTCGCCGCCCTCTGCCACGATATCGTGAACGCAAGCGCGACGCTCCCAGCACCGCTCGTGCCGCGGCTTCTCGAGAGCGTCCACCACGGTGTCGCAGCTGCGGTCCACAGTCTTTACGCCATCTACCCCGTGTTTCTCAAGCATACATGGCCATCGACGTCGTCGTTCGTCCCTTCCTTCCATGACATGCTCACGTCGGACGTACCTCCCGAGGCGTTGGCACCCCTCGCCGCTGCGCTGCCCCCGCTCCGCGTCTTGACGGTCGGCGTGGCCATCGCATGTCTCAACCTTGTTAGCAATGTGTCCCTTGCTGCACTTGCGCTGGCGTCCATATCTCACGTCGCCTGTGTGCCGAGCCCCGATACCGAGGCGCCGTTGCTGCGCAAGCTTCAGATGCGCCTTGTCACGACAATCCCGCCGTCGAAGGTACGGCCAATCGATACGACGCAACATACCATAACTCTTGTGGGTAGATGGAGCAGCTCGTGGCGCCGTTGCTCGTCGCCCTCGACGCGACAGACGCGCTTGTGCCGCTGGATGCCGACTGCATCCGGGGCCCGCAGCTTGCTTGCTACTTGCAGCTATTGCCCTTTCTGCCTGCCGACACGACGTTTTGCTTGGCGCTCCGTGGCTTGAGTCACAACCTTGTGGAGGTCTCTCTTGCATGCCACCGGGCGATTCGGTCGCTCCTGCTCCAACGGCGACCGCGGGGCGCGGACGTAGGCCCTCTCGTTGCCAATACTCGATGCGATACCATGGTGTGTGTATAGATGGCCGCGGTCTACGTCGGCCGTCTCTTCGCCGGCTACCCAATCACGGCCCCGATCGACGTGCTCACCACGAGCCTTGGCTACGTTCTCGCTGTCGACGACGACGCCGTCCTCGCATACCTCGCGCTCGAGATGCAAAAGACCATCCGACGTACGTTTGGGACGCAGCCCGACGCGGCGGCAACGCTCGCTCGCCTTTTCTTCGAGCTGCTCAAGGTTGTCTCGCTCAAGTCGATGGCCTTTTGCCTGCGCATCGCCGAGCAAATCGTGTTTGCCCACCCGTCGCTGGCAACGTCGCTCTACGAAGCCATTTCGACGTCCTGTGAAGCGTCTCGCCGCACGCTCTTGATTGAGTGGTACCTCGGCTTTTACCCGCAGCTTGAGTCTGTGCCCTCCATGTTATAATCGCTTCCATGTACTAAAGTGCAAGGGTGCAACGAACGCACTTCAACACAAAGTGCAATCTCGCATTTGGCGTGCTCCAATAGGAAGCGAGCTTGCCATCCAAGCGCCTGTATACTCTCTACCTTGGAGTCGTCATGAGCCTCTCGATCGCTCCCAGGAGACGCATGCTACGAGTAGGCTGCAGCCGAGTCGACTGCGAGCTGTCCAAGGTATCTTGGGACAGATGGGCGCGATGGGATTGGCTACCCTCACATCTTGTTTTTTGTATGCTCGCCATCCGATTTTATTGCATTCGGTTGGTCGGAAAAAACAAATATGGTGGGTGCCACCGCTCGTTCGACCGAGTACGCGTTCGCATGGGGCGACGCCGGCCTCGTCGTGCGCGACGCCTTCCGCGGACGCCTCATCTTCCGGCCGGGCAAAGGCGCGAAGAAGTCGACCGTGTCCTTCTGGGAAGCCAAGAAGATGCTCGAGACGCTGGCTGTGGTCTTTGACCACGCAGCCGTGCTGCCGTCGCCCAAGCTCCAGGGCACGACGGTCGTCGCGCTCACGTTCTTTGAGCGCGCTCGGTTTGAGCACGCGCTGCGCACGGTCAACGAGATGCCCAACCACACGGTGTACGCGAACGGCGACGCGATCGAGATCCAAGTGGCCGAGATGGACGCAGCCGCGACCGCCAGCCCGCTGCCCGCAAATACCATGCACTTTGAGAAGAAGATGAAAGGCTGTCGCCCCGATACCGTCCATCTGAGAGGCCTCCCGGCCAAGTGGTTTGACGTCAACACGGCCGACTTTGCCGATCTCGACGCCAAGCTCACGCACTACAACCACGCTGCGCACAAGCTCTCGCAGCTCTTTGCGCTCTTTGGCGCGCTCGCGTACCGTGTGAAGTAGTCCCGAAGCGTACGCCTGACGCGCGTATATGCATAGGCACGTCGAAGTGGTGCCACCCGAAGACGTCGCGGACGACGGCATCTTGGCGACCGTGCATTTTGACGTGTACGTGCAGTTCAAGGCCTACGAGAGCGTCGTTGCGATTCTTCAGTGCATGCAGGGCCAGCGCGTCTTGTGCCACGTACGCTTTGTGGGATAATTTGTCGTCGCCTCTGATCTAGCAGCGTAGACGGCGCACCCAAAGTTGATTGTACCGCTCTCCATCCAGCTCGACACGACCGAGTACCTCAGCGACGCCAACATTCGCCAGCGACGGTATGTATTTCGGAAACGCTACGTGAAATGCCGCACGAAGGATCATAGGTTTGCGCGGGAGCAGCGACGGATCCAGCAGACCCACGAGCTGGCCGAGGCCGAGCAGCGTGCCAAGGCGGTCGCGGCCGAAATCGCAGCAGCGACCGCTGCGATCGAGCCTCTAGCCGGTCGTCTCAAGGTCGCTGAAGCCCACGCCGAGGCCGCGGTCGATGGCGTCGACGCCAAGATGATTGAGCTGCTCAAGCACGCACTGGGGGCGCTGGACGCTGCTCAGAAGGCACCGTCGACCCGCGGCGTCGAGGTTCTCGAACTCGCACTCGGTGGGTTTGAGAGCCATCTCAAAGCACTCGACGATGCGCGGAAGGCCAAGGAGTTTGCGCTGGCGCGCAAAAAATGGCAGCAGCGCGTCGCCCAGCAATGCGAGACGAGCACGGACCACGTTGCCGGGATCGAAGCCAAGTTTGCCGATCGCGTTGCGGGCTCGGCCTTTCTGGAGCATCCCGCGCTCGTCGCCGACATTCGTGCGGCCAAAGCAGCGATCGCCGCAGCCCGCAGTATCACGTCGCACCCGATCTCGATCGACGACGAAGCGAATGAAGACGACGTGCGTGCGTACTTGGACAAGCTGCGGGACGACGTGGACGAAGCCGACTGCATGGTCAACGCAGCACTTGCCCGCCTCGTGATGCTCGCCGAGTACCACGAAGTGCAAAAGCAAGTGACGGACGCCGACGGCCCCGCCGACGCGCTCTTGCAGGCGCTCGATTCCGCGTGGGGCGACAGCACGTCGACGCTTCTTGAGAAGATCCAGCACATTCGGTCTGTCCTCAAGCGCGCGGCGCGTGTGCGGGCGCTCTCGGCCGCGTTGCATGCGGCCGACCTCGACAGCGAGGAGCTCTGTGCTTCTGATGCTGCTCTTGCGCCACTCGCCGCAGCGGCCAAGGCGCTTCTAGAGACTCTCGACGCCGAGAGTGCCGACGACGCAGCACTGACGGCGTGCGATGACGCGATCACGTCATATGCGACGGCAGCCAACGCCATCCGCGTTGGTACGGCGCTTGTAGTATGATGAAATGCTCACACGGATGACTCGTGGTGTAGCACGGGCCGAGGCTGCGGCGGCCGAGAAGGCTCGGAGCGAGTCGTTCGCGGGCATGCAAGCAGCCAAGACGGCGGCCATCGCGAGCGCGCGCCAAAGGTACGCGCTTCGAGACTCTGGTTTGGCTCTTTTGAGAACATCGTGTGCAGGCTCCACGCGTGGCAGGAAGAGGTGGCGGCCGCCCACAGTCTCGAGCGGACCACGAGCGTCGTCAAGCGCGCCCACGTCCAGAACCGGTGGCCCACGGTCACGTCCATGGATCCGCCCGAGGCAAAGCGTCCGAAAATCGTCCGGTCGTCCTTGATTGTGCGACAGACGCCGCCGCGCTTGCTCGTGAGCAGCCGTGTCGTGGCCATTCAAGAAGACGGCCGCGCGCTGTCGCCACGAACGCTCGCGGCCGAGAAGGTCGCCCGGGAAGAAACAGCGCTTCGGACCCAAGTGATCGAGAGCCAGAAGCGCAAGGAAGCGATTGCGTGCCTCCAGCGACTCAAGGAGAAGGAGCTGCGACAGCAAGCGCTCAAGAGCATCGCCGAGCGAAGTTCGACCAAGAGTATTACCGACACTGACGACAACGCATAAGTGTACTTGCTACTCGTACACAAATGTCAGCAATACAATCAAGGTTTCCTTGCCCCATGAGTTGATCTTGCTACAGTCGATGGGTAATAGCTAGTAGAATCTCTACTTGGATATCTGAGAATATAACCCAGGGAAAGTTCACTGAGAATCCCTAGCCGCATCAAAACACAATACTAACGTTAGTACAATGCCAAGTTTGTTGCACTAGCCAATCAAAAGGCGCCAAAAATGGCGAAGTCCAGCGACGTTTCAGAGTCGACAATCCAATAGATACTTAACGGTGAGTGTTTTGGCTATATTGGAATGATTTTGAATGTCGGTGCGCACTCGGTCGTATAAAGCCGGCAAAGTGCAATTTGCCAACATGGCGATCTCTTGCGTGTCGACGCTGCCCGAGGTCCTCTCGTCGGCCAACGTTGTTGTATGCTACAACGACGCGCTCGCGCTTCTTGTGACGGCGACGACGTACGCGGAGTTGCCACCGGTCCTCTCGAACCTCCTCCTGAGCCTCGGCGTGGGCGTTGTGTGCTTTCTGCTGCAAGTGGCAACGGGCAACTACTCGCACGTCGACCGTCTCTGGTCGCTCGTGCCGGTGGCGTATGCGTGGAACTACCTCCTCGTCGGCTACAGCCGCGGCCTTGGCTTCGACACCCGTATGAGTGTTGTCGTCGGTATCATTACGCTCTGGGGGCTGCGCCTCACATACAACTTTTACCGGCGTGGCGGCTACTCGTGGACAGGCGAGGTACGCGATGCCATCAGGTTTAGCCTCACGATGCATGTAGGACTATCGCTGGGAGTTTGTCCGCAGCGTCGTGCCCAACCCCGTGCTCTGGCACCTCTTTTCATTTTCGTTCATTGCGATTTACCAGAACATTCTGCTCTGCATTCTTACGTGCCCGCTTCACATGGTCTTCAACGCGTGGGTCGCCGGCAACGTGAGCTGGTCGATGTGGGACTCGGTCCTCGCTCTTGCGCTGCTTGGCCTTCTTGGGCTTGAAACGACGGCCGACCAGCAGCAATGGACCTTCCAAGAAGCCAAGTATGCACTACATACGACGAACTCAGCTCACGCGATGATGTAGGTGGGCGCAAATGAAGGCGGGCAAGACGTTGGCACAGCTGCCGCCGCCGTACAACGTCGGCTTTTGCACGACGGGCCTCTTTGCGTACTCGCGCCACCCCAACTTTTTCGCTGAAATCAGGTATGTTGTATTTAGCGGTGGTTCTTGGTACGAGCTGTGTTGCTTGACTAGTATTTGGTGGGTTGTCTACTCGTTCTCGGTTGTGGCCTGCGGGTCGCACAACTGGACGCTCGTTGGTGCGCTGCTGTTGCACCTGCTCTTCCAAGGGAGCACGCGCCTCACCGAGTACCTCACAATCCAAAAGTACCCAAAGTACGCCACGTACCAAAACCTCGTCTCGATGCTCCTGCCGATGGCCACGCCCGTGGCCAATCTCCATGAAAAGATCGACTAAGAATCAACTTGATGCAGCATCAAAGATGTCAGCTGTTGTCATGTTTCTCACGAGCTCATGGCTTCTCCATGTCGTCTGCCTGGTCAGTGTGTGATTTAACGTAGCTGGCGCTCGACTCGAAGCGTTTGCGCAGCGCCTTGACACGGAGATGTACGTGCATGTAGAGAGACGATGTCCGAGTGCCTCAGCAGCCGCGATGGCACAGTATTTTGTCAACAAGATGGGCAGAGGACACGCGTCCAGAGAGTCGACGTTGGAGCAATTACCATGTCTTATTTCGGTATCTGTCTGGTATCTGGCGCTGGCATGTGAACGTTGCCGATGTGCAGCCGGTTGCATCCGGATACCAGAATCCCAGCCGGATCTTCCAGCAGGAAGATCGCAAATCGTACAAGAATGGACGTGGTCGAAGCGCAGCGCCTCCTACGCGCCCGGTACCAGCAGCCGGTGAGGACGTTCTTGGAGAGCGACGTAGCGTATGCCGAGATGTATGGGCCATGGACGACCGACGCGTACGTCTTGGGCGCCCCATCCTGCCAGATTGTGCACACGAACCCAGCTCTCACGTCGGAAAAGGCGTCCGAGATTGCGGCGCACCGCGAGCAAGCTCTGGACACCGCGCCAAGTGGCCGTGCGCTGTGTCCGTGGCCTGGTCCGCCGTTGTCTATCGACATGCTGCAGGTGCATGCAGCGACATACCTCGAGCTCTTGGAGCACACGCCGCCGACGACGACCGAGATGCACCTCTCGCAGCTCCTGTGGCACCTTCTCGCAAGCAATCTCACGGCACTCGCGGCTGCTTCCAGCGTGCCCGATCTGCGGTCGTTCTTTCTCGAGCTCGTCGTGCGGCAACCGGCGCCGCGTCCGCAGCGTCTGGCGTTTGCGCTGCTGGGTTGCGTGAGTACCGCCGACTCGATCGACGCCACTCTCTCGATGGAGCTCTTCCATTTGGCGCTTGAGATGGCCGAGCGCACGGTCGCGCTCGCAGCGAGCGACGATGACGAGCTGGTGGCGTGCATGAGTCGCACACTGCTGTCGCTGACGCACCCCTCTGACGCGTGGGTCCTCGATCGCCTCGTTCCGCTGTCGTCGTCCGGCGTGATCTTGTCGCTTCTCGATGGCGTCCACGACATTCCAACGCTCGTGCTGCTTGTCGAGGGTCTCGTCTTTGGCCTCTACCTGACGCGACTTCTTGGGCTCGAGACGCATCCTCGCTGCGCTGAGCGCCGAAGCAGCGAGACGATCTCACTTCGCCGGGCAAGCAGCCATCGACTGGCGTCCGTGTCGGCGCTTGTTCTACCGACAGACCCGGCGTCCGGGCGCCATACCTTTGATCTCGGACTCGACGTCTTTTCGGCGTCGCCAAAGCTCTTGGAGACGTTACTGCATCTGTACTACACGACGCCGTCAATCGCTGTCCAGCGCCTAGTGTTTATGGTGCTATTTGACGCCACCAAGGCCAACCTGCCCGTGCCAGTGCACGAAGCCGAGTGGCTCTACGAGGCGTGTCTCGCCGCTGGCGTTCCCAGTCGACTTGCCATGTACCCGTCGAGCCGTCCGTCGTCGCCGCTGGGCGGCAACAACATCATCAGCGACCTCCATACGGCGTTTCTCGACGAGCTCTTCCATCTGGTAGCTCCATGGATCCATGTATCAACTTGATATTGTGATACATGTAGATGCGTGTGGACGAGTATTTCAAGCAGAGTGCGGCTCTCGCAAGTGCACTCAAGACAGCGCGTGTTCAGACGCTGGACGCTTTGCACGCGACGCCGGATGCGGTCGTTCTTGCCAAGGTTTTTGCGCTAATCGAGTCGCGCGACGACGCGTACAAAGGCGAGGTACCCCATGACCTCTGCCACCGAGATCTGCGGCACCAACGAGGCGGTAGCGCTGGCTATCTGAGCTTCTCTGCGATGCAAACCGACTCGGGTCACCTGTGTTTGGCCAGGCCAACGACGGCGACGAGGTGTGCGACCGCAGCAGGCTCCGCGCCGCCGCCCGCACCAAGTTTTGGGAAGCGCTTCGATCGCCGGTCGAGCGTCGCCGCGTCGCGATGGTGCATGTTCTAGCTATCGTCGTCCAACGCCGCTTTGGAAGCGCACAAGTACGTCGTTTTGCGCGTCGAATCTCGGCTCTGAAAGACAGGTATAGAGCGAACATTTGCTGCTTGATGTCAACAGCGTCGTTTCTACGCTGCTCGACAACAAGGAAGCCTCGCCCCTTGTGCTCTTGCCGGTCCTTCGCGTCATTTTTGAGCTGTGCACCCGCCGTCTGAGCTACGCATACGCGCGATCGCGGCCGGTCCATGCGCTGGCGCCACCTCGCACGCTCCTCGCAGCGCTGCGCCATGGCGTCTTTGCCTTGGACATGAGTCTCCTTCGCGATATTTCGAGCGATATTTTTCTTATCGGTCTCGACGCCCTCTCAAACGAGGTGGCGGACAAGAGTGATGACGTCGGTGTCGTCATTGCGCTCGTCGTCAAGCATCTCTTCCACGATGTGCACCTCTTTTCGCGCGCGGGGGGTCTCTTGCGGTTCCTCCATTTCCTCGACCACTCGAATCCAACGATTGCACTGTACGTTTCCATGTTGCGATGTATCAAGGTTTCGAGATACTATCAACTTGATACAGACTCGTATCAGAACTCGTGGTGGCCATGATCAAGACGAGTCAGAAGGAGCAGTACATACACTGTCTCAAGGAACTGCAGGTACTTGCGCAAGAGACCGACGACGAGCGTTGCCTTGCCAACCCGTATGTGCACTGTCGAAGCCTGCTCCGCCGCTTTTACGATATGCATGTCCTCCCGCTCGACGGCGCAATGTAATCAAGTCGTACTTCAAGCCTCGACGTCGGCGTTATCCTCGCCCATGAAGAACTGACGTCGATAGCCGCAGTCGCCGCGGTTGCCGGGTCCGCCGTTGCCGTCGCTGCTGGCATAGTCGCGCGCACAGACGCAGACGCCTTGGGTTGTGTCGCAGTGGCCATGGTTCGCACACTCGGCGTCTTCTTTGCTGCCAGGCACGAGCGTCGTGACAGACGACGGCGACGTAAGTATGAGCGACGCATCCAGCAGTTGCACAGTTGGGAGCGCGCCAAAGTCTTGCGTGAACGTCAGAGTCATGCTATTGCCGCCAACACAGGCCCCTGTATCGCTTGTGAGTGCGATTCTGAGGTAGGCGTACGCTTGCCTGTGTGCGAATACTGCAGCGAGAGACCGTGCAGCGTCGAAAGACCGAGAAGCGCGGCTTGAACGTCGAGCATAGGGGCGTTGAACGGCAGTGGGTCCGTGTACGCGCCTCGGAAGCCTAGTTGGAAGACTCCCGACGACGCTGCGCACGTGACCTGTTGAACTGCATTGTTTTGACCGGTCGTATCCGGGTCGTCGCCGGTGGGACATACCCCTAACCCTCATTGAAATGTTGTTGGTCGAGTCGAGCGAGTAGAGGGTACGTTGGTTGCAGTCATGGCCCGTAAATCCGTCATCGCACTTGCATCCTTGGATCATGGTGGCGTCCCACGTCGCGGGGTTGTTGGGGTTGGCACCGTACGTGAAGCCAGCAGGTAGACCTTGCATGGTTGTCGCCGCCGCCAACTCGGCCAGTGTGAGGCAAGAGCCGTGGCCCGAGCACGGAGTGGCACTGTCAGGACCATACGGGCAGTCGACTACGCGGTCAGGTCAACAATGGTCAAGTATTGTGAGGTGACGCGCACGGAGCTCGCACGCGGCCCCGGTGAAGGGAGGAAAGCAGGTGCACGTGCCCGTCGTTGGGTCGCAGAGTCCCGTGTTGGAGCACGTCTCGGGCGTTTTGTGCGCGACATTGGTCGACGTTGGCAGCGCAAACCACGAAGCGCCCGTCGGACAAGCGCCTACCCAACGTTACGTCACATCCAAAGGTTGGTGTAGTGTACGCTGCGAGCAATCGCCCGATGTCCAGCCCGGCGAGCACTTGCACGCAAAGGCAGGGGAGCCCGAGCACATGCCGTGACCGCTGCATGGAAGGTATCCTGGGCACCCAGAGATAGGGCCGCCGTAGAAATTGGTATTGTCGGGGGCGCCGCAGTCACCGCGCAGGCCAACGTTGCCGTAGCCATCGCTCGATCGATACCCGGGCATCGGGTAGAGATAGCACGAGCACGTCCCCTGGCCTACTCATATACACGGTACAGCTCGTATGATGACGACGGTGTGTTCACTCGTGTCGCAGACACCGCGATTGCTGCACGCTTGGTATTCTTTCGAGCCGCGGACACTGACAAACCCACCAATGGCCGCGCCGCCGTGCGCCACGATGACGTTGCCACCGGTCATGCTCGGTAGTTTTTGCGCATTCACAGTTTGCACGAGGAAGGGCGGCTGTCTACAACCCAGCTTTGAGATCCTCCAACAGCAACGGTCGCCGCACGCACGGGCCAAAGCGGGACGTGAACTCGATCGTGGCCACGTTGGAGCCCGCGCTGACGCATAACTGTGTGCCTTGCGAGTATGTGATTGTCAACTTGCCGGCACCGCCGAGACCCTGCGTCACAGTGCGTCAAGGGAATGTCCTAGTTGTGACACCTAGTACCTGCAGCACATTGGTGAGCTGCGGCGCCGTGGCTGAGCTCGATATCGGAGCCGAAAGCTGTCCGTTGAACTTGAGCTGGAACGAGCCGACACCGGTGCAGCGCAAGAGCTGCTTCTCGTTGACCTGACCGGTCGTCATCGGGTCGTCACCGGGCGGGCATAACTCTGAATTGAATTATGAAAACAGACTTAACCAGAATGAGATAACCGTACGAAGCGAGCAGTCGGGGCCGCCGGTGCCAGCGTCGCACACGCAGCCGTGAATCGACGTCGCGTCCCAGACGCCCGTGTAGGTGAAGGCAAAGGGGCTCATGGCTGCGGCCAACGCTTCCATAGAGAGGCACTGACCGCTCAACGAGCAAGAGGAAAAGCATGCGACTAAATACACAACACAGACTCATCGAGAGGATCATCGGACAGAGACCAACGATGGGCGCAATTCGTGCCGGTGAAGCCCGCGTCGCAGTTGCAAAGCCCGGTCGTCCGGTCGCACACGCCTCGGTTGGCGCACTCGACCAAGCCGTGGATCGCGTCGACACCAGTCGCGTCGCCAGCCCACGCTCGACCGATTGGACAGCGCACTAGAAAGGTATGACGACTGCTCAAAAACGATGGCATCGTACTTTGCGAGCAGTCGAAGCCAAAGCTGCTGCTGTCGCAGACGCACTCGCCGAGGACGTTGCAGTCTCCGTGGCCGTTGCAGATACGTCCACTGAGTGGTGCGATGGGACATGCACCATGAATGCGCGGCAGCAAAAGTAGCAGCGTCGCCACAAGGGCCTGCCGTCGGACACCAGCGCCGTGTTGGGGCGGTTGCATCGACCAACACGTTAAATGCGTTAAAAACGATAAATGCGTTAAATGCCGATTCCGAGTTGCTGGTGATGCTACCTTGCAAACCACAAAAGAGCTGGATGGTCAAAATCGTGTTTATGACACGGGAATGCGTGGGCTGTAGCCCACACCTGAGGTACGCGTGCGGTCGGTATGCGATTGTCTTGAGGCGTGCCTGGGTGTCGACGACGGCGTTTAACCGAAACCGTCGTTGCACGCACCATTTAACGCGTGTGTTTAACGTGCGTGTCACCACCATCGGCGCAAGATCGCGCTTCAAACGACGTTTCGAGTCGGATCGCCGAGCATCAATCAATGCGCTTCGTAAACCTCCTTGTTGCGCTCAGCCTCAGCGCCTGGGACGCTGCCGATGGCACCTGCGCCAACATGTGCTCGGGGCATGGCACGTGCGGCGCGGCCAAGTACTCGACCAGCAGATATACGTGTGGACTCATGTTTGTTTTGCTAGCAAATGCACGTGCTTTGCCAATTTTATGGGCGCCGACTGCTCGCGCCGCGCCTGCCCAAAGGGCATCGCGTGGTCCGACAAGGCGTTGGCGGCCAACACGGCCCACTCGATGATGGAGTGCTCGAACCGAGGGACGTGCGACTACATCAAAGGAGTGTGCACATGCGCTGATGGATTCGCCGGGGACGCGTGCCAGCGAAGTACGCCATTCGATTCGTAGTCGATGCTTGCAAGCTGCGTAGGTGTGTGCTTAAACTCGTGCTCGGGCCACGGCATGTGCCAATCGACGGCCATGATGGCGCTCGCGCACGGCCGAGACACTGGCACCGGGTCCGGTCCAGCGTACACCAACTGGGAAGCCAACTCGATGATGGCGTGCTTTTGCGACTACGGTTACCAAGGCCCCGACTGCTCTCTGCGTACGTGCGTCGTACTGAGCGCCGCGTGATTGACATCTGATTAGGCATGTGCCCCAAGAACGACGATCCGCTCACGACAGGCCAGACGTACCGGAGCGTGGTGTTGACCGTCGCCGGTGCCGGGTCGGCGCTTGCGGGCACCGTGACGTTTACGTTCAACGGGCGCTCGGTGACGATGCCGGCGAATGGCAACGCCAACTCGAATGCGATTTGTGCGGCGGCGATCAGCAGTCTTAGCACTGTTGGGAGTGCGACGTGCGTGCAAGGCGCTATCGACGGCACGACGGGCGGTACGGTTGGTTGCAACACCCTTAGGCCACATCCTCTCGTGGGGTAGGTGCGTCGTATACGATTACGTTCACGTCGTGGCCATTGACGCCGGTGGAGAACAATGTGTTTACGCACGACGGGAACCCGGCGCTGAGTCAATTCAGTTGCAACGTGCTCGGTGTCACGAGCAGCAACACGCCGTCGTGCAGCCTTGTCGACGGCAACACGGCCAACCTCGTCGGTCCGACGACTCGTTGTTTCTTGTTCCCGATTGAGCTTGCCATTAGAGTACGCGTTTTGCTCGAACCGCGGCATTTGCGACTTTGCCACTGGTCTCTGCACGTGCTTTATGGACTACAAGGCGATCGACTGCAACCAGCCGAGCAACATCCCCGACAATCTGGACCAGCGCGACGGGTTCCTCATCGAGCCAACGGGGACGACGTTCCAAGGCACAGCACTGCGCATCCACACGATCAAGGGCAGTGCGACGGACTTTCAAATGGTGCAGATCGAAGCTAGCGCGGTTACGCTCTTCTATATGGACGGCGCGGGCCACACGTACTGGAACACCGGCAACGTCCGCATCCAGTCGGGTACTTTGTTTGTTCAATCGGGCGCGACGATCCAGACGGGCGGTCTCCAAGTCGTCGACGGCGGCGCGACGGTGTCGGCCTCGGCTCAAAATGCAGCCGTCCTCGGTCTCGTCGCTGGACACGCCTCGTATACGAGCAACGTACTCCTGCTCCAAGCCACTCGCGCGGGCTCTAGTGCGTTCAACTTGATTGCTGCGTACACGTCGGGACTGTCGACAGCGGTGTTTGATGTGCGTGGCGACGGCCGGACGACGGTACGTCGCGGTGGTTTCGAGGTGCTCTCGGGGGGCGCCACGATCACCGACACGACGACGGCGACGACGACGACAACGGTTCAAAGTACCAACGCCGCGTTCACGGGCACGGTGCTGTCCGTCTTGGCGGCAACGGCATCGGCCTACCCCGCGACAGACTATTTTTTACTCAAATGCACGGCTAGTAGTACGGTCGCGTTTGCTGTCGAGTCGTCTGGGCGCACGACCATCAGCAACGGCGGTGCCAGTGTGACCAACCAAGATCCGACGGCGGCCGCGTTGACAGTGACCTCCACCGACAACGCGTTCGGTGGCACCGTGGCGACGATTCAAACAAGCCGTGCCGCCAACACAGGCTTCTACCTACTCGAAGCCAAAGCCAACAACATTCAGCTTTTTTCCGTCCACGGCTCTGGCCTCACCAAGGTGTGGGTCGGAGGCTTCGAGGTTGTCATGGGTGGCGCCACGATTTCCAACGGCGGTCTTCTCGTCGACGCGGGTGGTGCTGTCATCAAAGCGGGTCTTCAAGTCGCGACCGGAGGAGCTACGATTTCTACCACGGGCCTCGTTGTCGAAGACGGTGGTACGTCGATCACGCAAAAGGCCACTTCGGTCCATGCGGCAGCCGTGTACGCCACCGATGCGGCTTTTACAAAAGCCTTGTTGTATCTCGCAACGACAGCTGCTACGGCTCCTCCCTCCTTCTACATCCTCCAGGCCGAGGTGATAGTGGGGACACCGATATTTGACATCCAGGGAACTGGCGACACGACGCTGCACCAAGGCAACCTCGTCGTGTCGACAGGGACCGCCTCCATTGCTGGCGCGGTGACGGCATCGAGCACGCTGCACGTCGTCGGGGCGACGGCCCTCGATTCTACTCTTGCCGTGACTGGCGCGGTGACGGCATCGAGC
>NW_008246110.1:139697-151967 GCF_000281045.1 Saprolegnia diclina VS20 | reverse complement strand
GTGCTCGAAATCGCTCTGCATCCTACCGAAATCGCGCAAAGCTCTTCTCCAAAATCGCGTATATTTTCACACAATAATAGCCATGATAACGCAGCCTCTTTGCCTGCACAATATACCACCGACGACCTTTCTCTTAAGAGCTTAGCGCAGAACTGGTACGAGGCGGAGGCAGAGACCCACAGGCAACGAGAGCGCACCAAGGCCGAGAGCGAGCATCAGCTGTGTCGACGTCAGCGGCTCGCAGCTAAACGCGACGCCGCCAAACTGCGTGACAATCACTTGTATGATAAACTGGAGCAGGAACAAAGCAAGAAATGCGTGGTTGGCCCCGACGCCCGTAAACACATTGCACTCGTCGCGAAGCTTGCGCGCGTTGATTTCGTTGAAGATTTGGAGAAACACAAACGTGGCAAAGACCATCGTGTAGTGCTTTGTTGGCATCGGTGCGTCACGACCGGACGGCACGTCCAGAAGCTCGTCGCCATAGAAGACAAGCAGCAGAAGTAAGCACACTTGAAAGAGGCTTTGACCGACAATGTGCTTGGCCATCGTTTTCGAGATGAGCGGCTTGGTGCGCGGGTATGGCTTGCGCTCGAGCAGCGCGTCGGTCGGCTTCTCTGTTGCAAGTGCAAGCGATGCAAACAGGTCCATGATGAGGTTGAACCACAGCATTTGAATCGCCGTCAGCGGCGTCTTCGCCAGAAAGAGAGAGCCGAAGACTGTGAGCGCCACCGCCGTCAAAATCACGGTAAGCTGGAACTGGAGAAACTTGGAGATCGAGTCGTACACGTTGCGACCCCACTTGACTGCGTTGACAATCGACTTGAAGTTGTCGTCCATCAAGATGATATCGGACGCGTCCTTGGCGACCGCCGTGCCGCAAATGCCCATCGCAAAACCGACGTCCGCCTTCTTGAGCGCCGGCGCGTCGTTGGTGCCGTCGCCCGTCACCGCCACGACCTGCGGACCGTGCGGGTACACGTTGGACGCAATCAGACCCGACACGAGCGTGTACTTGTCCTTCGGGCTCGACCGCGCGAGCACGCGGAGCATGGGCCAGATCTTGTCAAACTCGCTCTGGATGATGTTGCCGTTCGAGTCCAAGACGCGGCGACGGAACTCGGTGCCTTCCATGACCAGCGACCCGTCGTTGGGCGAGAGGATGCCGCACTTGAGCGCGATCGACTTGGCCGTCGCAATGTTGTCGCCGGTCACCATGCGCACGACGATGCCGGCGTCGTTGCACTGGCGGATCGCGCCCGGCACTTCGTCGCGGACCGGGTCTTCGATGCCGACAATGGCCACGCACGTGAGGTCGCGCTCGATCTCGTCGTCCGACCAGCTCTTGATGTCGTCCATCGACGCGTCAATGTCACGGTACGCCAGGCAGAGCGTCCGGTACGCCTGGCCAGCGTACTTTTCAATCACGTTGCTCAGAATGTGGCTCTTCATGTGACTCTCCATCGGGATCGTCGAGCCGTCGAGGCGCTGCTGCGACGTGCAAAGCTCCAGCACAATCTCACTCGCGCCCTTGGTAAACACACGGCACGTCGTCGCCGAGACGCGGACAACCACCGACATGCGCTTCTTGGCCGAGCTGAACGTAATCATGTGGCCAATCTCACCGCCCTTGCGCACGTCGGCGTAGGCGACACCCATGTCGGCGGCAAACTGGAGGAGCGCGCACTCGGTCTTGTTGCCCGTGTGCTCGGGCTTGCCGCCTTCTTTGAGCGGCGGGAGGATCTCGGCCGTCGAGTTGAGGCAGATGCCGTCGCAGAGGGCCGCCATGGCGACCGGCGACAAGGCAACGCCGAGGTCGGCCGAGGACGAGAATTCGGTGCCGCCGACGTAGCTTTCGACGACCGTCATGCGGTTGGTTGTGAGCGTCCCCGTCTTGTCCGAGCAGATCGTAGTCGCCGACCCCATGGTCTCGCACGCGTCGAGGTGGCGCACGAGGTTGTTGTCCAAGAGCATCTTCTTGATCGAGTAGGAGAGGGCGATTGTGACAGCAAGCGGGAGACCTTCGGGAATGCCCACCACAAGGACCGTGACGCCGAGGATGAAGAACGTCAGGTATTCTTGAAGGTGTTTCTGGGACCACTCGGGCTCGTCGACGGCGAACGTTGTGATCGAGTAGCGCGTTGCTAGCGCTATAAAGACAAGCAGCGCTACGACCACGCTCACCTTGCCGAGGAGCAACATGACGGCGTCGAGCTTGCCGTGCAGTGGCGACGCTGGCTCTGAGACTGTCTTTGAAGTTACCACGCCGTCCGCGGCGCGCGGAGTCTCGATCGCGCGGTAGCCGTCCGAGTTGGTTTCTTTTTCTGTCGAGGACGATGGTGTCGCGAGCGCCTTGCCGGCCACGAGCGAAGCGATCATACCGGCCTGTGTCGACGCGCCGACGCAGAGCACGAGCATGCTCCCGACGCCTTCCATGACCTGCGTGCCCGCGAGGACGATCTGCTTGGTCACGTATGTCGACTCGCCCGTCATTGTGCTCTCGTCGAGCTTGAGGTCATGGCTGGCGAAGACGAGGCCGTCGGCGGGTACGATGTCGCCGACCTCCAGGCGCACGACGTCGCCGACAACGAGCTGGAACTTGCGCACGAGAGTGGGGCCGCCATCCCGAAGTACCTTGATGCGCTCGTCTTGCTTGACGCGGTTGAGCGCGCGGAACTGCGCGTCTTTCGCGTGCTCCTGGTACGCAGTAACGAGGACGATGCTAAATACGGCGAGAAGGATCCACGCGCCTTGGATCCAGTCGTTGGCCGCGCCTTGGGCGCCGCCCAGCAAAAGCGACACGACGCCCGCGCCACACAGAATGCGCAGCGTCACGTCCTACGCGTCACCATTGTCATAGGCGTCATTGGCATATGAGCGAACCTCGAACGTCATGCGCATGCGGGCGAGAAGCGTCAGCGGCAAGTCCACGACCAAATCGTTGGTGCCAAACGTAGCTGTCCGCTGGGCCAGGTCGTTCGTGTGGGCCGACTTCAGGCCGACGTCGAGGCGGACGTCGAGCGCGGCCGCGAGGCCATCGACGCCGCCGAGAGCAGTAATCGCGTCGGCCACACGCGCGTCGTCGGTCTCGACGAGGCGGACGAGGTCACCAGCCAAGAGTCGCAATCAAATGAAGCATCGTCGTATATTTTCACACAATAATCAGCCAAGAGGCGCATCGACACCACTGCAACTACTAGTATCATCCCACATGTATCCATCGAGCATCTCGGTATCCGGAGAGCTTTGCTGTGTCTGCGAGGTCGACTCTACTGGCAGCTGGCACCTCGCATGACGCCATGGCCAAGGTGGTGGCAGGTCGTCCAACGCGAGACGAAACTGGTGGCATGCGAGGGTACCATGCTCGCTATTACGAGGAGGTATAAGGGAATAAACACTTGGTGTTAGCCCTAACCCTTGGCCAAGGACAAGAAGAGACGACTAAAGAGGTAGAAATGCAGAGGGACGAATTAATTAATCGACCAAGGACGCTTACGGCTGGTCGTGGCTCACTTCGCGCAGCTTGCGGCTCAGCACGTGCACAAACGCATAATTCTACAAAAAACATGAGCATTTACCGGGGATCGAAGCGCGTACCTCGAAATCCGTGCCCAAGAGCGTCAAGATCGACTTGGCCTGCGCGCCGTTCTCGTACTGGAGCGCATGCAGCGTCAGAAGCGCGACCATGTGCTCGACGAGGAACACCATCGTCTCCTTGTGAAACGCCGCGTCGCACGTTGCTTTCCCATCGACAAAGAGCGCAGCCTTCCACGCCTCCAGCAGCCGCTTCCACACGTTCCACTCGTCGTTGGCAAACAGCGTCGTCGTCTTCTCGGCGCCTTGGAGGCGGAGGCGGCAGAACGCCATGGTGTGGCACAGCGTCAAGCGCGACGCATACAACGCACTCTGCGCAAAGAGGCTCCACTTGCCATCGACGAGAATCTCGCTGCGCTCTTGCTCCGAGAGCGTGCGCGGCGCCAGCGTCGTCCACCACCCGCCATGGAGCACGTGGAGCCCAAAGAACGGAAGCAGCGCCAAGAGACGCTGCGTGAGCTTGTGCACCTTGGCCGCGCCGAGCCCCGACTCGAGCAGCGACGGGAACGCCGCAAGCGTCTTGAGCAAAAAGGTCATGAGCGAGAGCTCCGTCACGTGGTTGAGCGAGATCGTCGCCTCGAGCAGCTTGACGCTCGAAGCGACGCGCTTCCAGTGAAAGCCCACCGACTGCACGAGGAGCTCCATGAGCTCCGTGTGCTGCGGCAACGACGCCGCGAGCGCCGCCAAGAGACGCAGCACGGGCAGCCACTGGTCGTAAAAGGCTTGGTCCGCCGCCAAGTAGGCATCGAGCGGGCCGTTGTGGGGCTTGACGGGCCGCGACGGGAGGTCCACCGTCATGAGTGCACGCAAGGCGCCGCCTTGCAGCAATGCCAGCGCTCCGTCCTTCGTGCCGGCCATTTGCGTCCAGAGCGAGAGCACGGACGGCAGCACGAGCGTCGACGCTTGCACGTCATTCTTGAAGAGACCGCAGAGGTGCGGCACTTGGTGCTGGAGCAACGGCAAGACGCTCGCCGACGGCAAGCTTTCGAGAATGTTCATCGCAAGACCCATCGTGAGCGGCACCGTGACGTCGGTCGCGTCACGGCACACGAGCGCCACAAACTGCGCGTCGACGGTGACCGCGGTCGCACTCGGCGTCGATGACGTCAAGACGTCCAAGTGCCCACCCGAGGTGCTCGATGCATGCGCCTCAAGGTACCGCAGCACGTGAAGGTAGCTCGTATACAGGCTCGAGCGCGCGCGGCGGCCCGCGGCCGGGTTGCCACTGGTCGTCGTCGTGCACTGGATCGCCTTGGTGCAGCGCTCGAGGAGAAGTCGGCGCTGGGGCGCCGACAGCGGCGCCTTGTCTGCCATCGCGCTGCGCAGCTGGAAGCTCATCGCGACCGTCACCTTTGCCGCCAATTCGACCAAGTGCGCGACAAGGCCCGGGGTCTGCAGCGTCGAAAACACCGCATCGAGCGTCCGGTGCAGCGCGGCCACCGGCGCCGCGTACTGCAAGACGGCGACTTCGACGAGCTTGCGCCACGCGCCAAGCGCTTGCGCTTCGGCACCAATGCGCTCCGAGTACCGGTTCCAGCTCAGCGCCCACTGCAGCACGTTTGCGACGTTGCTCGCCTTGTCGCGCGTCTCCACCGGCGTCCACGCAAGCGTCTCGCTGCGTTCGAGGAGCGCTGAAAAGGCCGGAATGTCGATGAGCAGCTGCCCGTTCTTCTCGAGCGTGCACTGCTCAGCGAGACCCAGGCTGTGGGCGTCCGACGGGCGACTCGGCGGCGCCAGCGAAAATGGCGTCGCGTTCAAAAGACTGAGCAGCGGCGCCGACGGCGTCCAGAGCCATGAAGCGACTTCCGTGCACTTGGCATGGAAGAGCCATAGAGCAAGGCTCTCGAGGAGCCAGCGGCGGCACTGCACGAGCGCCAATTGGTCCCGATGTGCACCGACGCGGCTCGCGACGAGGTGCGGCAGCATGTCCTGGGCCTGGCGGAAGAGGAAGCAGTTGAGCGTCGGGCGACCGAGGCGCTGGAGCGTCAGCGGCAGCGTCGTCGCCGACGACAAGAGCACGTGCAAAAGACGGTAGCACTTTTCAGCGAGCGTCGGCGCCGCCAAAATCAAGCTCGCATTGTCGAGGAAGAGCAAAATCGCATCGAGGGCATTCGCGCCTTGGGCTGCCGCCATGAGCGCCGGCGTCGGCCACCCAAGGAGGAACGTCGCGAGGTTCGGCATCGGCTTTTGCACGTTGGCCAAGAGCAAATCGAGGAGCGGCGTCTTGAGCGACGACGTGGGGTCCATCAGCGACGCGACGACACCGTCGATCATTGCACCGTCGACGCCGGCGTCGACAAAGATCTCGACGAGGCGCGACGGCGACGGAATGTTGCCGCTGAGCAGCGAAAGAAGCTGCACCGCTAGCGTCGCGATCGGTGCGTGCGGGTACCGGAGGTACTTGCACACCTTGACAATGTGCACCGGCGACCGCGAGAGAAGGCTGGCGAGCGGCTCGGCGGCGCGGTCCTGAAGGCGGCTCTCGCGCAAAAGCGACAGGAAGCGCTCTTCTTTATGCATAGCCAGCGAGAGCATGTCGAGAATGAGCACGACGCAGTCCTGGCGCTTCGAGAGGGCGTTCCACGGGCGCACGTGGTCTTCGGGCTGCACAAGCTGGAGGCAGAGGTCGCTCGTGTAGGCCGTGTGCTGGGCTTCGTACGCGCTCTCGAGCTCGTCGACCGACGGAAGCAGGCCGAGCAGCATCCGCAACACGTTGCTGTCTGTGAGCAGCTTGGAGAGCAGGTGGAAGCCGCTGGCCTTGGGCTTGAGCACCTGCGTCGAGCCGTTGGTCATGTTCAAGACGACGTACTCGTCGACGAAATCGCCCGGTGCCGGCTCGTAGCGCTGGAGCACGTCGTGGAAGAGGCCGAGAACGTTCTCGAGGAGCGTCCACTTGTCAAGCGCGTTGTCGAATTCGCGCGTCGTCATTTTGAGAAAAACGTGCTCAATCACAAAGTCAAAGTACGGGCGGTTGCCGCTCACACGGTAGCTCGACCCGCATTCGTCCGGAAACTCAAACTCAAAGAGCGGTCGGAGCAGCGCCACAAAGCCGTTCGTCGCCGGGTACGTGCGCTGCATCGACTCGATCTGCTCGAGCTCAAACTGAATGCCCGTGTTGGCGACGCTCGACGTCGTCGTGAGGATCTGCGCGGCCTCGAGGTGCTGCCACAGCAGCTGCGCGAGTGGCGCCGAGATCACAAAGCGCGACAGTGTCTGCATGACCGCGCCCTTGAGCGACGACGGGATCGAGCAGCGCAAGAAGCTCAGAAAGAGCAAAAGCACATTGCTGTCGGGCCAGTCGAGGAAGAAATGGACGATCGCGCGGTTCCCGAGCACCGACTGGAAGATCTGCAGCATCGCATCGAGCGCTTCGACCTCGGCCACTTGGAAGCGGTGGCCCACCGTCGACGACGACGACGTCGTGGTCGGCGCCGACCCCGGCAACGTCGGTTCATGCGACAGCACGCGCCGGTAATTGTCAATGGCCGCAAAAAAGTGCTTCCACGTCACTGGCGGCGGGCTCTCCTTGATGTGCTTGTACGCGAGCTCCGGGCACCCCGGGGCACACGACGAGAGGAGCTTCATGTACGCGAGGCGCGACGCGTTCGTCGCCTGCGACAAGGTCGCCGACGCCGTCAGAAACGACTGGTGCGCGCTCCAGAACGTGCTCGCAAACGTCGGGTGGAGCTGGCTGAGCGCAATGCCGAGCTCGAGCAGCTGCGTGAGCGTATCGGGGGCCGAGAGCGCCGCGTTGAGAATCGGGAGCGTCGTCGTCGGCGTCGATGTCGGCAGCAACGAACCGTTCTTGTGCATCGGGAAGAGGAGGCTCACGTAGGCCGAGAAGAAGTCTTCGAACGCGCCTTCGTACATGGCGAGGAGCGTCGACCCTTCGGGGGCAAATGGAAAGAGCAGCTGCACGAGCAGCGTGAGCCCGTTGTGCTTGAGCCCAGCGTCGTGCAAGAGCGTAACATCGCTCTCGCTGACAAACGTGAGCTTGGCCATGTGCTGCGCAAACCCGACAGCGCCGAGGAGGAAGAGCACACCGTGAAACTTGCACGTCGAGGGCGCCTTGAGCAGCTGGAGGATCTCGGTGGCGACGCCGACATCTGACGTCCACGCGAGCGACGGACTCACGGCCTCGCCCGACGACCGGTGCACACGGAGGGATGACGTCTGCAGCGTCGACGCGAGCGCTGCGTGCGCGTAGCTGAGCGAGTGCAATTGACAAGCGACCTCCTTGACGTCGTACGGACTCTCCTCGGTCGAGAGACCGAGCGCGCCTTGGAGCGCGGTCGTGACGCTTCCGCTCGTCGCCTGCACGCGCGATCCAATGGCTTGGCAGAGCGACACGAGCGCCTTGAGCTCGGACGGCAGCAGGAGCGTGCTGGACGCAATGAGAAAAATGCATTCGGCGATCGTCTTTTGCCACACCATGGCCATTGCGTGCATTGTCTTGTTCTTGAGAAGCGTCGGGATGGTGTCGGTGAGCGCGCGACAGAGGTGGCCGAGCAGGTCCTGCTGCAAGAGGCGGTTCGTGTCTAGAAGAAGAAGATGAGGACCATGCGTGCAGCATCGATCGACGTACAGTCGAGGATCGCATCCTTCTTTTGCGCCGAAATCGTCGGCTCGAGACGGGCGCGGAGGAGCTCAAAGAGCGCTGTCAATACGGCGTTGGTCTCGGTCAAGAGAAACTCGCGCGCGGCGCGGGGCACGTTGTCGCGCAAAAGCGACGGCGGAAGGCGGTTGCGGTGCGTCACGAGTGCGCGGTTGTCCGGCTCGCTCGCGAGGATCCAGTACTTCAAGCACGACACCTCCGAGAGATGCAACTCGTCCGCCATCTCGATGATTTGCTGCTGGATGGCCGGGATGACCGGCACGGTCGACGGCGACGCGCTGGCCTCCGATCGCACAGAGATCGAGCCCTTCTGGAGTAGCGTCCGGTCGGCCGGGACAGGCACGTTGCCCGAGATGAACTGGAGCGGTGCGACGAGAAGGTCCTTGGCGTCGTCGAAGGTCGCGGCAAAGTCCGCGGACCAGTCGACCTGCGGCAGGAGGAGGAGGCTGACCTCCTTCTGGAGCTCATGCCCACGGAGGCTGCCCACGTCGACGAGGAGGAGCGCGGACCCGTCGGCCGCCGGTCCAACAACACCTGCCATTAGCCTTGCGAACCGAATTTGAATTGTTTGCCACAAAATATCGGGCAAAACCACGACTTATGACCAATCAGAACTACCAACGACTTCTTTTTTAACCAATCGGATCGCGAGTGCGAACCGGGCCAATCGACGCCATTGTTTTTCCGGCGCTTAGATTCGGCATCGCGCCACGCCCGGCCCGAGCCCAGGACCGCGTGACGCTGCGCACGCCCTTGATTGCTCGGTACTCGATGCTATTTCAACTGCAGCCTTGTGTCCCAGTTCTCTTGAGGTCAGCTATAGACGTGTCTTTATTTCCGGGACGCCTCTTTGTGCAGCGGCTGGCCACGCCGTAGATGTGGCACATGCCGAATGTACTATCGTATCCGGATACCACCGCATTGACCACAGCAGCTGCCACTTGGATCGCGGCCGCCAGCATGGGCGTCCAGTACCGAACCAAGACGCTACTGCATGTGACGCTGAGCGGGCCGACCGGCGCCGTCCCGCGCATCGTACCCATGTCGATCTACATCTTCCCAGGAGAAGCGCTCACCTGGTTCAACGAGCCGGGGCGTGACCCGACGTACCTGAGCCAAATCGTCGATGGCCTCGGCCAAGGACCCGAGTGGGCACATCTGCAGACGCAGATCGAGCGTGTAAGCCAGCCTGACAAGAAGGACAAGGCGCTACCGTCGCGCGAGGTTGTCCTCGGGGCCATCAAGTTTACATACGTTGTCAAGCCGATCGGTCGCTCGTACACGGTTATGCGCCCAAGCGACGACGGCCGCGCGCTGCCCATCCCGTTGAGCGCCATCGAGGTCGTCGTGCACACGTTTCCCAAGCACATGTCGGCGAATGCGACGCAGCCATCGATCACGGACTTTCTCGAGCAACCAGCAGCGTAGCGAGCGTCCGCCAACCACGTCACTTCGCCACACGAGCCCATTAAAGCCATATAGGCGACGCCGTATGGGCAGCTGTAAACTATATTCTCTTCCTCCATCCTCTCGAGCGGCGCCGTCCACTTCTCCGCGGCGCGTGCTCGTCTTCTATGCCGTCGCCGGCGGGCGCGAGGCCAGGAGGAGGCAGTTTTCGAGGCTCTCAGTTTGTTCGCAGTAGTGCACAAGCTCGGCGTGCATGCCGTGCGCGCGCAGGTAGAGTACCCGGCCCATGTCGATGACGCGCTTGCTCTTACGGCCAAGCGCCGTGCGCTTCTCCCGGCTACGTCGCAAGCGTGCTTGAGCCGCGTACGTGATGCGTCACGTACCTCCAGCCAAGAACCGTCTCGACAGCGTCGCCTTCGGTGCCCATACCGCACGTCGCCCAGCCCGAGAGCGAGACAAGCACCTTGAAGTCCGCAGCCGAGAAGCCCTAACCCTCGATGATAAGCCAGAGTCGGCAATAGCGAATCGTTGATACGAGCTCTTTGAGGTACGTCGGGTTGACATAGTCGTCCCAGCTGCACGCGTGGTGGCAGCAGAGCGCTAGCATCGAGAGATCAGGTTGTATCTCATGCACGCTCGTCGTACCAATCGCTAGACCGTGCAGGTCCGGGCTCATCGCGTTGGCTTGCACCGGTGGCAGTGTCGTCGCGAGGGCTCGCAGCGAGAGGTCGGTCGCGACACCGCAGAGGTGCTTGGAGAGACACACGAGCGGCGTCTCGGTCGCTTCCTTCATGCCCGCAAGGTTCAGATGCCGAATGTCGATCTTGGCGCGCGTGCACTTGCTCTCGGTTGCAATGTACTGGTCGGCCTTGCCCCGCGTGCCGGCGCGATCGATGAGAATGAACGGCGACGCTGGGTACAGCTGTGTGAGCGCGAGCGAGAGCATCGCGCGCCCCGCGCCGAGCTCCATGTACGTGAACGACGGGTGCAAGAGGCTCTTGCGCTCCATGTGGCCGATGATCGACGCCTGCTGCTGGATATGGCGCAGCGCTCCGTGCGACGCGCCGGTCGCCTCCTTCTCCAAAAGCAGCTTGGTACACCCGTCGTGCTTGAGCGTCTCGGTCGGGATCGAGCCGATGGCCTTGGCGTACGCAGCCTCAATCTTGGCAGCAAAGGCGTTGTAGTCCATCTTGGCCTACGGGAAACGTGGGTTGGTGGTAGCGGTATTGACATAGATGCGTACCAGGATTTGGAGGATGGATGCTTGGCGCGCCGCCGACGGCGCTTGGTGGCTGTTGTCCTCCGTCTCATTCTCGGGCTCGTCGACGCTGGGCTCGGTGCTCTCTTGCGGCGTGGCGGCGTGCGCCCCCGAGTTGATGTTGCGTGAGAAGTACGGCAGCGCCTGCATGGCCTCGGCTTCCTTGAGCTTGTTGCAAACCTACGACGATATCAATATGCAGGACGCTCATTTAGGCGTATATCGATGTACCACCAAGTGCTTCTTGAGGTCGTAGAGGTACACGGTGTGCGATGGGTCGAGCGTGCAAGGGACGCGCTGCCGCATCTCGGCCTTGAACTTCTTCGACTTGTTGCTGACAAAGCCTTCGTCACGCTCAATGTGGTTGCCACAGTAGAGCGAGCCCGCGACGCTATGAAGATCCGATATCGTGAGGCACAAACGAGCCCAAGACGGCGTCGCACCGAGCCACGTTGCAGTAGCGGGCCTTGCGCTCGAGCTTGAACATGCACTGTGTCCACTCGCCGTCGGCAGCCGCCTGGAACTTGTCGCGCTTGCGCTTCGAGCGCTTGTTCACGCCTGGGTTCTTGACATCGCGCTTGGCGCTGGCGTCGGGTGTGGCGGCCGCAGCGGTCGGCAGGGTCTCCATCTCCAATTGTTGATTGACCAATGGCCACGAAGGCTAAAAACACACGACAATTGGCGTGTAAACGAAATGCATCTGGAAGGTCTGGCATGCACTTGGCAGGACAGTGTCGACGTAGATATATCCTACATACAAATAAATATGTAGGGTAGATACGATCCTACGCCTCAAGTCGACGTAGTCCTGCCCCGGTGGTAGCCTGCACAAGGTGCAGGCTAAGGTGGCGTTGTTTTAGATAGCCTTGACAGCGTTTCATCATCATCAAAAATGCAAAGCGGCGTCCATGGGCCACGAGCCTCTGCACGAGCCTGGCAAGACTGCGCAACGTAATGCTACGGGGTAATCATGAGAGGCCCGTAGGTCTCCGCTGCACTTGACGCAGTCCTTCTCGGACATCGCACGGCAAGAGTTGATTTGGGTGTCGGGAGGGATCTACCGTTCGCTTCCAAGCTCCAAACTTGACCGCGATTGCTAGCCAACTAAGATCTGTTTGTACCGTGGGTGGGACGCTGCACTGGCAAGGCCGCGGGCTCGAGCCGGGTGAGGCGCAGCTGGTTTGGGTCCATTGCAGACTGAGCGCGGGCAACCAGTTCGGCTCAACTGGGTGCGGTCGTGTCGACGGCGTCGAGGCTGGCGCTACCGTCGTTGGATACAATGCGGTCTGCGCGCGGTGTCCAAGACCTCGCACCCGTGATTTGTAGCCTCGAGAGCCATCGGGTGCCGCTGAAACAAGCTAAAAAGTTGGCGCTCAGCGCAAAACGTGGCGCCACC
>NW_008246110.1:76654-111020 GCF_000281045.1 Saprolegnia diclina VS20 | reverse complement strand
GGCGCCTGCCTCAACCTTCTACATGCTCCGAATGTACGCCAGTGGCACGACAACGGCGCTCTTCGACGTGCTTGGCGACGGCACGACGACGCTGCACCAAGGCAACCTCGTCGTGTCGACAGGGACCGCCTCCATTGCTGGCGCGGTGACGGCATCGAGCACGCTGCACGTCGTCGGGGCGACGGCCCTCGATTCTACTCTTGCCGTGACTGGCGCGGTGACGGCATCGAGCACGCTGCACGTCGTCGGGGCGACGGCCCTCGATTCTACTCTTGCAGTGACTGGTACTTCAACGCTCTCCGGGGCTGTCGCGGCGGGTAGCACGCTTGTTGTTACTGGCACTACCACGCTGAATGCAGCGCTATCCGTTGCCTCAACGGCTTCGATCACGAACTCGGTCGACGGAGCCAACGTCGCCACCATTGCATCCTCAGCGAGTACCCTCACACCCGCCAACAATATGGTGGTGCTCAAGGTAACAGCCGCAGCGGCGCCTGCCTCAACCTTTTACATGCTCCGAATGTACGCCAGTGGCACGACAACGGCGCTCTTCGACGTGCGTGGCGATGGCGTGACAACGATTCAACGAGGTGGCCTTGTTGTGGCTGCCGATGGGGCCTCTGTCGCCGGCGGTCTCGTCGTGTCGTCGGGCGGCTGCGCTATTACTGGTACTGTCACTGCAACGGGCACACTCGTTGTCTCTGGTATCGCGACGCTCTCAGCCGGCGCTACCATTGGTACCGCTGGGCTCACTGTCAGTGCTGGCGGTGCGGCAGTCACTGGCGACGTAACAGCAACAGGTGCGCTTGGAGTGAGCGGCCTCGCCTCGCTCAGCGGAGGTCTCGACGTATCTGGAACGACGACGTTTGGGAATGGCGCTACAATATCAGGCACCGTGGTGCTGTCTTCAACGACAGATACCTCGTCGTCTACCACGGGTGTCCTCCAAGTCGCAGGTGGCATCGGTGTCGCCGGTAAGATTTGGTCGGACAGCACCATTTCTGGCGCAACGATGACACAGCGCTCGGACGCGCGGCTAAAGCGAGTGCTACGCTCGGCGTCAGTGACATCGGCCGTCTTTCATGCTCTCCACCCGGTAAATTCCTTTATGTACTATGAAGTACGATAGAGAATAACTTTGCGTAGGTCGAGTTTGAGTGGACCAATACAACGTGGGCACCACCAGGTCTGCAAGCCGGTTTCTTGGCGCAGGAAGTCGCCACGTGCTTGCCCCACCTCGTGTCCGCCGACAGCAACGGCATGCTTTCGATGAACTACATTGGGCTCATCCCGTACGTTGTTTCCCAAGTTCAAAAACTCGACATCCAGCTGCAAGCGTGTGAGAGCCGCCTCAACGACCAATCCACTGCTTTTCAAGAGCAACTCCAGATGACAAGCGCAGCCAACGCCGAGCTTCTGAAACGGTTGTCGGTCCTCGAGCAGCAGGTAGCCGCTGACGCAGCGCAGATGCATCAGCGACTTGCTTCGCTTGAAACTGCAATTGCACGACTTGCCACAAGTAGTGCACTAGCATTGTAGTTTGGGGCCGGTTCAGGACACGCGTAACTTTACATGCATGAAATCTACATGACCGACATTGTGAAGTTGAAGAAGTGTGAGTTTCTTGGCTTAACGTTAGCTTAGAAACTAGATTTTGGAGGCCTTTGTTCGAATGCCGATGGACGCGCCGAATTGTCTGACCACTCCGCGTCTGCACAGGTCCCGGACGCGTTTGGCCGACAACACGCACGTAGCGACAACGACTTTAGCGCAACCCCGACCACGACCAGCGCCGTTCCGTCGCGCTCCACCACTCATCCAGGCACACTACTCTTGCCTATCTGGACGCGAACGACTTTTCTATTGATTAATGGGTCAGGCGCCCGTGATATCCATCGTCGACTACAACCTCGCCCAGCCTTCACCAACAGCGATCAACTGCCCTTGGCCGCCACCGACCCCGGCTCTCGGGCGCATGACCCGTCGGTAGATCTCTGTCAGGTGGACGTCGATGTGGTGCCAGGCGGCTCGATGACACCAACGAAATTGTGACGAAGTTTTCCCCCCGGCAGTGACCGTGGGTTGCGGTTGGGCACGCCGCCGGACCGCGGCAACTACTGTTACGCTAGCAATGCCAGTCGGATATGTCGGCAACCGAGCGGGCGACCCACAAACCGCCGACAACTGCCGGTCGGTCGTCGGCAATTGCGGCCGGGCGGCAATCATTGCATTTCTACCACCAAACCTCGACGCCCGTAGTGCTACCGACGCCCGACACGCCGACTCCGACGCTGCGACCGACGCAGACGCCTTCACGCAATGGTAGATCCGTCGCCCTAACGTCGTTGGGGCTACCGATGGGTCTCGAACAGCGTCAGGGCGTCGGGCGGCTCAACCCCTTCGCGTCTACTGTCACCGACACTACGACTCAATGAACAACGTCGCAACGGGCCTTCCTCAAGTCCTCGAGTTCCGCTGCAGCAAGCTGCTGCTAAATGTGGTGCGCTTCGAACAGTGTTGCCATCGCTACCAGCAGGTGTACGTACAGTAGCTGGGTTTCCGTCGCATCTTGCAGAGTTTGCCTCCAAGGCAACAGTCATGGCGCTCCACTCCATCCGCGCATAAACCTAGCGAGGGTCCATTGTTAGCCTGCCAATATTGCGTCGTACGGATTTGGATGGCCGCTCGCTCCGCCGTATCAGCCGCCTAGCCAAGGAAAACTCCATGGGTGTATTCCACATACCACAAGCTCGTCGTTTATCTCGGACCTTTCGGTTGCTACGGCGCGATGCTTACGACCAAAGCACCAGTCCATTGTCGGTGTGTCATCCCGGCGCGTCTCCCTACAATTCGAGTGTTCTTACCGACAGAAGAGCCGTTCTTTGACGACGTCAAGGTCTTTGTCATTGCCGTTGTCGGTGTTGGCTACTGCAGTGACGCTAAGTAACTCGCGCCATTACAAGCTCGCTCGACACCAAGTCATTTTGGTGTCACAAACACCACGCAACACGTGGACACTTGTGGCCGTGCCAATTAAATTATGGACGTCGTTGCATTATATTTACCGTATTTTTATTCCGTCTATTTAGTGTCGACCATAAATAGTGTTGATCTTTTGATGGGCATCCATCTTCGTCAGGCAATGCAGCATGCTGTTTGTGCATTGTACTGGGTAGTCACAATACCAAATGTACAGAGACGAGCGTGACATCCCACCGCGGCGATTCCTTGCCGCACGGTGTATTCCCACTGAGGAGTGTAGCATGAATGCGCTGTGCGTGGGACCAATGTCCCTTGCCAGTCTTGCGTCTGGCCCAAGGCAACATGTGGAAGGAATGGGGTATGTGCTTGAAGCGTGTGCGAATAGCAAGGGACCACCGTCATGACGATACATGTGGGAGGCGACAGGAACGTTGCCCCCAAAACAACCATTTCGCAGGCCGTGATTGCACACTATTCAAGTTTCTTGAAGTGAATCCTTTTATTTTATTTTCGAGATATTTCGATTAATTCTATTCGCGTGCGGGTGTTTCAAAGTCTCTTGGAGTTTGTATGCCGCGTTTAAAATGCGCGACGATCTCCACACACTTGGTGTTTGTATACTTTCAAAAATCGAAGCGATCTTTTAAAATACGAGGGGCAAAGACGGAGAGGTCATTTTCCCATTTGCAGCCAAAACCACACAGCACCACGATGGCCGAGCTTCTGAGTCAACCGGGCGTGCTCCTTGCGGGCGCCGCTGTCGTCGCCGGCGTTGGCGCCTACTTCGCCATGGGCTCGTCCGCGCCCGCGCCGTCGTCGGCCAAGTCCATCAAGAAGAAGGCGCCGGAGCTCCCGAAGAAGCTCAAGAAGAAGAAGGAGAAGGAGGAAGCCCCGGCGCCGGCGCCCGTTGCCGCGCCCGTCGAGTCGGAGCCCATTGACTTGCAGCAGTTTGTCGGCGACTTTCCCGACTCGGAGGACGAAGCCGCTGCCCGCGCTGAGACCAACCGCAAGCGTAACGCCAAGAAGAAGGCCGCCAAGAAGAAGAAGGCGGCCGCTGGTACCGATTCGGAGCCGGCGTCGGCGTCCGAGCCGGAGAAGAAGGTCAAGGCCAAGAAGTCCAAGGTGCCCAAGGACGCGGTGAGCGCGCCCAGCGTCGAACCGACGCACGCCCAGGAAGATGGCTGGGAGACGGTCAAGTACAAGAAGCGCGGCTCCAAGGCGAACCTCGCGCCCTAAACGTATCGACCTTGTGCGCCGATCGCCATACTAGTTTGTAGGAAATGTAATGATGTCTTAGAGGCCGGAAGAGGGGACATCGTTTAGAATAAGTAGTCCAAAGAAGACCCCTTTCCCATCTCATCCATCCCTTCTACATGCGCCACCGAGTCTTCTGCAAGGCCAAGTTGCCCGCACATGTGATTGCTGTGCAGTCCAATGCACAGCCACGATGCCGCATGGGCTGTCGTAGGTGCTGGCGTCGCCATCGACCATCTTTTTCGAGCCTTGGTTGACAATCACATCGCGTAGCCGTATGAGTTTCCGGCTACGCGATGTGATTGTCAACCAAGGCTCGAAAAAAATACCAAGATCTTATTGCAGCAACCACGAGCCTATGCTAGACTCTTCAAACTACCAAACGCTCGTTCCATTTCAATCGACAGCCATCAAGGCGAAGGCAGCAATCTGCTGGGTTCATCGGACGTGTACGGAAGCAACGCAAAATGGTTTATTCATTGACAACACGTTTAGAGCTTGGCCTTGGGCTTGGCTGCGTCGATGACGATGTTGAGCTTCATGGCAAGGCCCATGTTGCCCTTGACCTTGAGCTTGCCCTTCATAAAGGCCTGCTGCGCGTTGAGCTTGCCGTCCGCGATCGCCATAAAGTCTTCGTCCGAGACGTTGATGGTCAAGTCCGCTGGCTTGGAGCCGGTTTCGAGCGACCCGTTGCCGTTCTTGAGGTCGAGGAACCACGCGCCACCTAGGATTCCGTCATGTTAATGATGACGGTCCGTGCATTTAGTCTAGACGTACCCGGCGCAATGTTGAACTGGATGGTGCCCTTGACCTTGGCAACGAGCGCCGGGCCCTGCGTCTTGACCGCTTCGCCAATGCCCACAAAGAGCGCCGCCGACTTCAAGCCACTGGTCGCCGCCGGCGCAGCTGCCGCCGGCGCCGCCGCTGCGGGCGCTTTCTTCTGCTTGGCCAAATACGCCTTGGTCGCGTTCGTGACCGCCGAGAGCTTCATGGCAAGGCCCATGTTGCCCTTGACCTTGATCTTGCCCTTCATGAAAGCAGCTTGCGGGTTGAGCTTCTCGTTGATGAGGTCCACAAAATCGGGCTCGCTGATGGTGATGGTGAGATCGGCCTTCTCGCCGGCGTTGGACGCCGTCACCGCACCCGGCGCCGCCTTGAGGTTGATGAGCCACATGCCCGCGCCCTTGACGTCAAACTTGATGCTGCCATTGACCTTCTTGACGAGGGCCTCGCCGGCGTCGGCGACGGCCGCGGCCATGATCGTAAACACTTCGGCGGCGCTGCTCATCGCTCGGTCGTAGATCCAATCTTTGTCTGCCCCACGCTCGCGATCGTGTCAAGTCAACACCCAGCGTTCTTCAAGTTGCCCGAAATCCGAACTTAAGAAGGCCGCTCGACTCATCCCTTGATACAAGAATTCACACGCGATACAAGCACACGCGCTCCTCGGACTTGATCAAAGTATCGCGCCCCAGCTTCGAAGTTCGAAACCTGGACCAGACACCGCACTTAATCGAGAGTGTGCCACGTCATGGAATGCGTCACGCGCGATAGTAGGACAGCACCACAATACCGAAATAGTGTTCGTCACTTTTCTTCGCAACAGCATGATCAGGATTCGACCGCGCCTTTGGTTGCAACAACATGAATACGTAAAATGCTACCTCTCTCATACCCGTATAAAGAATGTACGCATTTGTTTGAACTGTTGCGAGTATCCTGACGTACTAGAACGCTACGACAGTCGTAACGGAGCAGGATAATTCTATAATATAGTATTACATATACTATTTGAAGCACTATTGGACTTCCTGGGATCTCGTTATAAGAACTTCGAGTGTTCAAAACTGCAAAGCCATAACTTCGAACTTCGTCGCGCTCGAAGTTTCAATTGACTGGTCGTCACGCCTTGGTGAAGTGCCATCAGAACTCAGTCCCAAATCTGTGCTCCGTCGGCCAAGTTCGTGGTCGACGGCGTAGGTCGTTGCTGGCGGTGTTTTGCCGCCGAAATGCGGGAAGATGCTCAAGGCGACGAGTTGGGCAAAGAGAAGAACGCTTTTTGTGTGGAGTTCCTGCCATCCTCCTTGGCTTGGACCATGTAAGCTGTCGACATTCCAATTCGATTCCGTAAAGTAGATCTTATTTAGTGAGAATAGTTATACTCCAAGTACAATGTGACGTCGCGATATATTGCAGGCGTGCAGCTCGTATGCTAGTCGGTACATAGCTTCTAGCGATCTGGTAAATCCAGCGGTGTCGAAGAGAGGCGCCGTCGCTTGACCAAGGGCCACAGATTTTCGCAAAGCCGCCAGGACTGAGCGATGATTCGCTAGATAGACTAGAAGGCAGGTATCAGTTCCAGGCGCTGAATATGACAAGATGTCGGTACCCGCGACGTCGGCAAATTCTTTGGCGCTGTGGACAACGAGTTCGAGGCTGTTGGCGTTGGCGGCCAAGGAGATTCCGACCCGACTACACGACTCGTACGAGCTGAATTATACGCAACGATGCCGCACCTTGTGAAGGAGTCGCCGGCGAGGGTGAGCACCGGAAGGTGTCCCCACATTGCATCGGTTGCCGTCGAGTGCGCTCCATACTAGCAGCAATATGCCACCATATTCATTGTGGCGACGAAAGGAGTACCACAAAGGTATCGAGAAACAAATCTGCGTCTGCTTGGCGCGCCAAGTGAGCCGCCTTGGTGACGCTACGCAACCGTTCGTGGGCACGTCCGTCATTGCCTGAGAGAGGCTGTACCGTGGTAGAAACCGAATGCGGGAAGGTGGGATGCCGTAGACGGCAGCTTCCATGCGCACATGCCGCATCGTCAACTGCTCCGACTTGGTCGACGTTGGCGCCAGCAACCACAAATCGCTCGCGGGCACCTACGTCTTGGCATAACACGTCAAGGACGAGCACTGCTGCTTGTACCCGGCGTAAGATCTGCATCCAGACGCCAAACACGCGTGGCTCGAGCTTATCGATCTTGTTGTAATTGGCAAAGACAAAGCGCCCGGTGCGCCGCGTTTCGGAGAAGGGGACGGGCGACGCAAAGTAGTTGACTTGGTACGAGTGCGGCACAATCAGGAGCTTTTCAACAAAGTGGTCTACCGAG
The DNA here is from genome assembly GCF_000281045.1 of Saprolegnia diclina VS20. NCBI lineage: Eukaryota > Oomycota > Saprolegniomycetes > Saprolegniales > Saprolegniaceae > Saprolegnia > Saprolegnia diclina. The sequence continues at coordinate 103,669 of NW_008246110.1, read as the reverse complement.
CGATTCCGCCTTGTGCCACCATCCAAAGGAGTACATACGTGCGTGCTCTGGTGGAGCCACGTGGGCATCCGCCAGCAGATAATCAACATACGGCGCCCCCAATGTGCCAGGGAACACCAAGTAGCTGATGATAATCGGTGCGGGCTGCTGGGCCACAATGTCGTGGCGCTGACCTACGTCGTCGCGAGGATGTTGCCAGAGTAAGATCTTGGTTATGTTACCGAGAGTGTGACCTTGAGCGTCGATGAGAATGTCGACGTGCGCGTCTCGGATAAGAGAAGCAGCAGCATGTGTGCCTGCGCTTACAAGGTCCACAAAGTGCTCGACGAGCGACGGGAAGAGCCGTCGGTAAGAACTGTTGTCGTCTAACCCGAGAATCATCATTCCGCGTTCTGTTCAAGCACGTCGAACCTTTGCCGTAGCTCAGCATGGATACTTCAACCGACGACGCATTATGGCACCGAAAGAGGCCTTCCATCAAATGGGCCGTCGGGTGGTTGTTGAAATCGTACGAGAGGTACCCGACGTGCAAGCGCCGGGCACCGGCCAATGACACGGGGCGCCAAAGTCGTTTCTCAGTAGGACCATGCGGTCGTGTGATCGATTCGGCAATCTTGCGCTTCGTCTCGGGCGCCAGCGGAAGTAAGAGCGACGTGAACGGCATCATCGAGCTCACGCCCCCGCTACGTTCGTATGGGGCCGTGCGATGATGATACATGGACGGTTACACTTGAATCTCGTGCTGCCACGTCATTTCCAAAAAACGCGTCCAAACCAGTTCGTAGTCTTTCCAGAACGCAATGGCGCGCCAGGTTCGGATTTGGTGCTCGCACACGTTCAAGTAGAGCGTCGATGTTGTCGCTCCCTGAAGCTGCAGCACTGCGTGGGCTCGCTTTAGAAACTTGGTCGCTGCAAGAGGCTACATCGGCAGTCCATCACATCACATTGTATCGCTGGATGACGTACTTGACCGTCCAGCTCCAGAGCTACGGCATAATTGGTCGTTGCACACAGCCACAGGTCAATGGAAAGGGAAAGACCCAGTGTTTTCTACGTGTTGCTGGATCCCAGTGTAGACCAGCGGCCAAATGGCACGCACCTCAAACCCATAAAGGGCTTTGCTTACTTCCCCATACTGCAAGTGCAACGAAGCCATATTGAGCCACGCCTAGTGCAGCATACACGAATCGATCACGTCGACGAGCACTCGTACCGAGCCCATTGCAGGATTGAGCGCGATGGCGCGGTTGTAGGCATCCCCAGCTTGCTCAACCTATATACACCAAGTCACTCAGCGCTGATTTCACAAAATACCCACATCGCCAAGGGCTTGGAGCGTCACGCCGTAGTCAAAGTGCACTGCCGCATCGTGCGGCGCGTGGGCAACAGCGGCGACGTACACGACCTTGGCCGCGGCGTCATCGCGCAGAAAATGTAGGGCCAACCCGAGCATGTGGGCGTGGTGGGGCAGGCGCGTCGGGTTGAGCGCAATAGCTGCTCGCAAGTGCTCCACGGAAGCCCTGTAGTCTTGTCTTGCATAGTGGGCAAGACCAAGGTTGCCATGCAGCGCCTCCGTGGGACCGCACAGCGACGCGGCCGTCGTATAGCTAGCGATCGCACGGTCTGCGTAACCCTAAAGACATGTTGGCAAGTCGGTGCGAGATGTCGTACGTACATCCATTTGCGCGAGTGCGCCTAATGCTGTGTGAACATCCGCGTTCTGGGGCGCAATTCGCGCGAGCGCAAGCAACCTCTCGTGTGCCTCGCCACGCGCGCCGGCCTGCAAGAGCTCCAAGGCGCTGGCGAGCGTTTTGGTCACGGACATATTTGCATTGCCAAAGAAGACGACGGAGGACGTTGGTGACACGAGCACGAGCAGGCTGCACGCAATGACGCTCCACCATGCCATGTTGGCCTTTCAAATATCGAAGATCGCCAAGGACGTCACTCTTCATATCCGGATGCCGCTGGATCGGGTAGCGCTCCGGTAGTTGATTAGAGCACGAAGGTACATGGACATACGAGATACTGAATCACCTACATGAGTGCGACTACGATTAATAACCACGACGGCGCCTACGGGCTTTGTAGAGCCAAGCGGATGGCACCAAAGATATGCTGCTTCTAGATTAGACGGGGTGTCTTCGTCCCACACAACGACTACCAAATAGAGTGAGGTCTCTTGGCCGAGCTCTTCGCGTTCGGCGGTCTGCTGTCTCCTCTGCGTTCGCCGTCTAACGAGAGTGCGTCGCTTGCGAAATGCTGGCGCAGTGAATACACTGTTTGGCAAGAATGCAGGTCGCTTCGCGAGCCGAATTTTAGCCAATCCGATGCGAGGACAAACATTGGAAATATTAAAATATTTTTGCCATCCTCAGAGTCCATTTCGGAAACCTGAGCTGCGGCAGTCGCAGTCGACCGGTAGCCATGTCCTTCTTCTTCGGCAAAGCCCCGCCCAAGCCCGCGCCGCCCGTCCATAGTACGGGCGCTTCCTCGGAGCTCATGCGACTGTACGTGCGCTGCGGCCTAGGTCGCGCCAACGCTCATGGGCTGGGCGACGTAGGCGAGGCCGTCAGATCGCGAGCCTTGTCCGCGCCGGGGGCCAAGCCATCAACCACGAGCAATCGATCTTTGACGTCGTCGTGCGCCTCGCCGACGCGCGCTCGCTCACACTTCGAATGTACATCGTCGACTGGACGTCATTGGGCTGAGCTCGCTATGTCTAGTTCGCTGCCCGACGAGTTTCCTATGCAAGCCCCATTGATCCAAGTACGCATTCGCCATCATACCACGTGGCTGACGGGCGTACTGCATGCGAGTAGACGACGTCGCGCGTGCAGCATAGTTGGCTCGACGCGCAATGCCGCGTCGTCGGCCACATTGACCTTGCGAGCTGGGGCGTCCATGCCGACCTGGGTCGCATCGGTACGTCACCTCTATATCTCGTCTCTCTCCCATGCATGGTCTAGTCAACGACATTTTGAGCGAGTTCCAGCGCAACCCGCCGGTCGTCGCGGGGCGCGCGACGTCGACACCGCCGCCGGCGTACCACCCACCCGCGTCGCCGGCCTACACGCAGCCGTTCTACCCTTCGTCGTCGGGCGCGGCTTCGTATTCGACGCCATACAACAACACGACGAGCGCGTCGAGCCAGAGCTCGCCATACGCGCGCGAGAAGACGCCGCCGCCGCTCAAGGCGCGCGATCCGTACATGCACACGCAGACCCCGGCGATTCCCACGTCGTTCCCCGAACTCGACGAGCTTTCGTACGCAGGCCCTTTGTCTAGGTGCGCGTGCTGAGTGTATCTGGCTAGCATTACGCAGCTGGAAAAACTTGTGAGCGACCGCCAAGCGCTCAAGGCGTACATCCGCAACATGGACGCCGTCATCAACTTTATGAAGTTGTACGACGACCTTGTCAAAGGCAACGCCGAGCTCGCAGGTACATCGTACCGTGAATGGCGCAGTTATGGAGACGGCGGCGATTAGAGAAGAACCTGAGCTACGAGGGAACGCTGGCGGCGCTGCAGAAGGACGTCCAAGGCCTCAAGTCGCAGGTCCAGGCCGCACAAGAAGTCCTGAGCCTCAAGCAAGCGCGACAGCAAGAGATCCTCTCGGTACACAAAAGAAAGCTTGCATCGACGCGAAGTGCTGAGTGGCGATCATGAATGTAGCGCGTGCGAGGGGACGTGCTCGTGGCGCGGGTGGTCCAAGCTGCAGACGAAGTCGACGAGGTGACCGAGGACATTGGCAGCCGCTTCACGAATGGCGACATCAACGTCAGTCAGTTCCTCGCCGAGTTCCTCCCGAGCCGGAAGCTGTACCACCAGCGCATGGCCAAAGTCGAGCGCTTCACCCAGCAGCAGCAATAATAGTCGTGTTTCGTAAAGATGCTCCTCTTTGTCTACCCTTCGCGGAACTTCCACTCTTGACGACACATGGGGCAGTGCTGGCGCGCCGACTGGAGCGACTCGAGCCACTTGACGAGGCAGTGCATGTGGAACGCATGGTTGCAGTTGCCCCACACTAGGCGCGGATGAGGGCCACCGTCGCATGCTGCGCCGCGTACCTGGCGGGCAGGCGTCGCCCGGCGCCGAGCAGTCGGGGCAGCAGGCCTCAAAGGCGCAGCGGCAGATGCCACAGCACTCTTCGTCGACGCCCCAGGACCACGTCGCGACGCCATGGATCCGCTTGATCGTGATCTTCATGCTCGCTTCCGAATTGCCAACTAGAAAGATGCACCTCATGTATCGAAGCCGCACCTCATGCATCGAAGACGCACCTCCATCTCGTTTTGCACAAAAGCGCACCCAAATAGCGCTCAGACCGTGAACTGGCATCCCGAATCGCGCTGCCACGAGCTGCTGCCACGTATATCATTGGTTTGTGACGAACTACGACTCATTTACTAGTATTATTTAGCGCAAAAGTACATGACAATGCCCGCGTTGTACCACCCACAACACAAACTTGCTCGTCATGTAGCGTAAGGGGTAGGTGTACTTGGATTGTCGCGTGCTGAGATCTCAGATCTTAGTTCTTAGTCGTGGGGCTGAATCGGGAACGGATGGGCTTCCGTGTTGAAGACAAACGTGTCGAGCGGCACAACCGCGTCGTCCGAGAAGAGGAGGTACAAGTACTTGAGCGTCTCGGCCATGAAGAAGCTCTCCATCTCGGGGCGAAAAAACTTGGTCGCGATCGGCGCGTCGACGTTCGAGACGCTCGAGTAGCCGCCGTCCGGAAGCTTGCAGTTGCGCTCGAAAGCATCGAGGATGATAGCGCCGCGCTCGCGGTACTTTTCATCTTTGGTGAGACGGTACAGAATCATGAGACTCTCGACGGTCTCGGGGCGCAGAATGTTGAAGGCGTCGTTGGACGAGACGCGGAGGTCCGCGACGTCCGAGTCGGTCTCAAAGTACACAATCTCTGGCGCGAGCTTGCTTCCCATTTGGTTGTACATCTACATTCCAGTGTAATGTCCAACGACTCGATGAGCAGCAGATGACGCGTCGTACCTCCCAGCACGATTCAAGGAGGTCCTTGGCGAGCTCGAGGTGCGCATCGGGCATCCCGTTCATGTACCCGAGAGCGAGCATGCCAGGGATGAAGCACACGAGGTGGTCCATCTTGGGCACGAGGACGCCGTCCGTGCCGAGCTCGCCAAGGAAGACGAGACCCGACTTCTTCGTCTTGCCCTTGAGCTTGGTCATCATGCCATGCACGGCTTGGAGGTACCGCTCCTTGTACTTGTCTTGCTTGTTGCCCGAGAAGATCCACTGCAGTCGGAGAATATGAGATCGATGATATCGCACGCAAAGGGTAACCTGCTTGAGCAAGTACTCGTAGTAGCTGTCGCCGCCGGCGCCGAGCTTGAGCGGCCCAGGAATCAAGCTACGCAGCATGCATCAGGGGCAAGAGACAAGACGACGCATCGTCGTACCGGGTCGCATAACTCTCGACTTGAACGGGAAGAATGCCCGCGGGGTACTCGCGCTCGACCATTTCAGCGACCTACAAAAGCTTCTTGCACAAAATACAACGAAAATGGACGCACCTTGTCCATCACCTCTTCGGCCGCATCGTGGTACGTCGGGTCTTTTGTGAGAAGACTTAGGTACTTGAACTCGAGCTGGATCGTCGTAAATTCAGCAATGAAGCTGCGACCTGACGTCTGACCGCTCTAACCCAGGACAACGCGTTGGAAGGGCATGAGTCGAGGCTGCGCGTACGATCAAGTCGACAAGCGAGAGCGGGAGCGTGTCCGTCTGGAGCCCGCGGAGGAGGCGCGTGCCGAGGTCGTCGGCGAGCTTCAGAAGCGCTTCGCGCCCCGAAAGGTTGTACGCCGACAAGAGGCCACTACACATCAACAGCGTTCATGGTCGCAATTACTGCCATTGCGCGTACCCCAAGATGCGGATCGTCGTCTCAAAGATGCTGATGGGCGTATGCTGCTCGAAGCGTTCGGCCATGTTGGCCTCCGCCCACTCGGCCGCGCGCTGAAACTCGGCGTCGAGGCCCATGATGTAGAGCGTGTCGAGCGAGTCCACAAGCGAAATGGCCATGTCGTGGCCTGGCAGGCCGGTGCCCGTCATGCGCTTGACGTCGAGGGCGTCGTAGCCAAACGCATGCGTCTCGTAGCCTTTCCACGCCCAGCGCATCATGTCGACGACCTGGTCGCGCCGCTTCTCGTGCAACTGCCGGCGATCGTTGGTGGCAGCGGTGTGCGCCTCGGTGCGAATCGGGACGCGGTCGACCGTGTGGCGCAGGTGCGTGAGCGGGCTACGCTGAACCAGGTTGGTCGAGCCCGAGAGGAGGAGGAGGTTGAGGAAGAAGCATGCGGCCGAGAGCACGAGCAGCCACTGGAAGAGCGACCGTGGGTTAAAGCCCATCGCAGACGTGGCAAGGTGTTGCCGCTGACGTGACTTTAACCGGATAGTCCGCATACCCTGTAACAGCCAACCGGATACGTCCGGATACTCATTACTGGCACACCATCGCGGCCACAAAACTGCAGTACCGTACAGGCCAGTGCAATCGTCGTCGCGACATGACCAGCCGTCGTCTCCAGGTCGTACGTACGGTGGCGACGGCCACTTTGCGGCCTTGTTGATGCGCCACGGGTGGCACCGGCGGCGTGCGCGGTCGACAGGCCGGCGAGGACGCTGCTTCGGCGCCGTCGGCTTGCGCTGCCGGCGACCCGGTAGGAAGATAACCAGGACGCAGTCTCGGAGCTGGTTGCTGCCTTGAGTTGTCCCATGGCGCGATGGTACCGGTACAAGCTACATATCCGACGACGGGTTCTCTGTGCACGGTAACACCCTACTCTTAAACACAAGGACACACGTATGACTAACTATTTTCTTGCGCGACAAGCACGTGGTTGGACGGATCAAGGCGGTAAGAGGACCGACCACCTATTTGGCGTCACGGTGCAAGGCAACTTCATCCGTATGCCTCCAGGATGACGGCGCCAACTAGCTCTGCCTTCAGCAACTGGCTGCCTTGGCTAGAGCAGCGCACTGCTGTCGCGGACACTGGCTTTCTAGTGCTTGGATGCTTATCATGTGAGTCTCTTGTTGCTGGCTTGGCGTCGTCACGGGCCTTTCCATGCACGTGTGCGACGCTCCGCGCAACTACAGAAATTATGGAGTTGCTGCAGTCGTGCCATGGTGCGAATTCAACCTTGAGAAATACACAAAAGGACAATCTCCAACATACTAGCACCAATGTGTACGAGTAGTGTAGCATCAAAGCGATAAATTCTTCTTCAAATCGATGAATTCATTTTGGGTCGTATCGCGACCGATGAAATCGTTGCGAATCCATGGATAAATACTATTGATCGTCGTAGTTTAGCCGTCACGACGACGCATGGAGATGCCAGTCGAAGGCTACAACCGTGTCGGGGCTGCAAGGGCCGCTGTGCACCCACGACTCGTCGTCCAGAAGCGACAGAATCGATGAGTCGATCGCGTCGAGCTCGTACTTTTGGGGCTCGGGAAGAAACGGGACACTGGTCATGGGCTCGATCTTGATGTAGCTCACGGGCTGTGCGCGCTTGGCCTGGACGCGCGTTTCCAGCACCATGTGGCGGTGGCAAAAGCCGCCGTGGCGCGAGTGCTGGGGGCACCCGGGGGCTTTGCAGAACCGGCCACCGCCGTGCCGCACACACTTGCGGTTGGCGTGGGCTTGGCGCAAGCAGTCTTCGACGATGCAAAAGCGCTTGAGCGAGAGGCCGCCGTGGTCGCCGCAATAGTCGCCACCTCGCGCGTAAGCCGAGCAGGTTGGTTCGCTGCACTGCTTCTTGCCGCCGTGGCGGACGCAGAGCTGGCGCGCGTAGACAATGTTGCAGCAGTCGTGGACGGAGCAGATCTTGCGATTCTTGTGCATCGTGCACTTGTTAAGGCCAAAGAGCGCTGGCGCTTGACAACCACTGACGACGCAAGACGGCGAGTGCATGGCCGTACAAGATCGATGGATCGAGTCGAGGCAAATTGAGAAATGGGGTGATCGGCGCGTGCTGTGAGTCATGGCGACCCCAGGCTGGTATGCTCGTAAGAGAACTGTCTCCTTGCAATCGGATGTACTGTAATACACACGGCTCTATACACAGCAAAGTCTGTTGTAGGGGTAGTTATCATCATGGACATGAACGATGACACCATTCGATGACTGGGATGGGCGACATAGATGTCAGACTGCAACTTTCTACCAATCATTGGCCTTTTTGACTAGTACATCGATCTAATTGGCTGATTAGGATTTTCACATGGTGAGTTGGGACAAAGACGCGGCACCGCACGCCATGTCATCGGGGCTGCGTTGTGCGAGGTGTCACCTCTCTCGACGTTTGATTGGTTCAAACAAAGATACCAAACGTTTTGGCGCGACATGGCATGCATCTGCGCCAAACTGGTGTTTTAGTGTTGGGACTAGGAATACCATAGGCGCGCAAACCCATCGTCCCAGACTTCAATCGCACATGGCTCAGTCAGCTTGCATCTGATACCGCAAAACTGACCGGTTTCACGACCCCACCGCGGAGATGTGATTTGCGAAATTTGGACATGTATTCCAGTCCCGCCGCGCTTCGCACGAAGCAAGCGATGGTGCTTACACCGCGCCTTGGCCGCAGCGAAGCTGTAGCAAGCCCATGTACTTGGTAAAACGAACGAGATGAGAACTTAGCGCGTCATATCAAAAGATCTTGAAGAAGGAGGGTTCTCCGATTCATTTGCGTTCGGTCCGTGTTGGAATATACACCAAATTTCGCTGGAATATACGCGGCATGACGGCATCACGGCACGCAACCGAATACATCTCGACTGGTGGCCTCGCCAGCCACCAGCTGTGTGTGCTCACGACCAGATCCTTGGCTCCTTGGGGACGTTGAAGGTCCGTTTACGTAGACCCGGCTTGGTTCGCACCAACCAGTGTGCGCCACGCACCGTGTCGACGATCACAAATCTGATGACTAGAAGCGTAGCAGATTATTGTCACGGGTTCCGGTTGGTAACACCTTGACAAATTGCTTGATGCGTGGGTGGTGCTCAGAAACGGATGGAAGCGATCGCGCTTTCCTTCTTCTCAAAGAGCGAGTGCCAAGCATATTCCGTGTCAAGCGTGTCCATCAACGCAGACGATGCAAGAAACAACTGACGCATGCACAAGCGCTGGTGAAGCTGCTGGTTCGCGTTACCACCTTGTCTGGTGGCGCTTCTGGTTGACTTGTTCTCTGCGGTACTCCTTTTACCGATATATTCCAGCGAAGTCCGCGGCGCCTTGCCGTTTACTGTACCGTACCCTCCTGTTCCAGCTGCAAAATGGACAAGTACACATCGGTGTATACTGCATGGTTGCGTTATACGAGGCGATAACGTTGCCAAAGGGGTGCAATATATTCTGTTTGGATGTCAAAAATTGTGCACCCTTTGTGTTGCAGGGAACGAAATTTGTGGTCAATGCCAGAGTGAACAAAAAACGTACAAGTGGTATTATAGTGGAGACAGCGAAAACGGCATTAAATAATATGAAGCGGCGACAGCACTTAGGAAAACATGGTCTCGAGGCCCTGCCACAGGTTGGCGTCGAGCTGCCAGTCGAACATTTCGACTTCCATTGGGCTCGTGGGTGCTTCCGGCTCGAGCTTGATCTGCGTCGGCTCGATCTCCATCTTGACACGATGGGCGAGCTCGATCGACGACCCAGCCATCCACTCGTTCAAGAACGACAGCATCGTCGGGTCGGACGCGAGGATCTCGTCCATTTCGGCCACTGAGAGCGGCGCTTCAAGCATCTCGTCGTCGTTGTCGGTGGAAGAAGACGACGCCGGCATCATGGACTCGTTGTGGCGGTGGCAAAAGCCCGCGAGGCGAGCGTGCTGGTGGCAGCCGGGCAGCTTGCAGAGGCGGCCGCCGCCGTGGCGCACGCACTTTTTACGGGCGTGCGCTTGCTTTTGGCAGCCCGCGACCGAGCAGTAGCGCTTGGGTGATGCGCCGCCGTGCTCGGAGCAAAAGTCGCCGCCGCGCGCATACGACTCGCAGGTCGGGACTTGGCACTTCTTCTTGCCGCCGTGCCGGACGCAGCGACCGCGTGCGTACACTTGGTTGCTGCAGTGCGCGACGACGCACATTTTGCGGTTCTTGTGAAAGTCGCACTTGTTGGCGTCCGGAAGCGCCATCGCGGTGCAGTCGTTGAAGACACATTGGTGCTGCATGTTGGAGGTAGTGGTGGGAGGTGTGTGCGCGAGGCCGCCAAATGCCGAATGAGGTCGTCGACGCAAGACCAGGCGCATGGGTGCACGCGCATCCCACGTCGGCACATGATCCAAAGGTGCATTACACCCAACCAGTTTATCGCAGGCGATCCCACCCTTTGAGTCTTCATCAAGGAAGCGTGGGACGTGCACGGAATCTCGGCCCAAAGAAAGGACCCATCATTCCCGCACGGTTGGCAGTATTGGACCCAAACCCAACGAGCAAAAATCATCGGCGCGACCACGCTGCCGACGACGCCCCCTGCGGGACTCTATATAGGACACGACGGCGTGGCCTTGGTCTTGTTCGGTGCAAGATGTGTTGGGTAAATGGCAGCTCGAAAGAAAGGACGTCGTCCGGCACCGTACAATAATCATTCTTGCGTCGAGAGATCGGAGATACTCTTGGCATGATTGGCGTCACGAAGCGTGTGCGAAGGACTACGTACTCGAGCCATCGACGAACCGTAGCAAGTGCCACGGCCATCCGAGTCGACGCGGGCGCGAGGACTGATCTTGTTGCACTCCCAACGCGCCGTCTCTCGAATGTAACGAAGGACCTGGCTGGCGCTGCTTGCTGCAAAGGCCCAAAGAGCGGTCGAGAGGCGAACGCTACTGCAACATGTGCTTTTGGAGCAAGCGCATGTTGCCGAGTCCCACGCTTCCGCATTCCCAGCTTGCACAGTGGCTTCAACCATTCCCAGATTCGTGCTCAATAGCGCTTGACCAAGAGTACGCTCATGAGCCGCGTTCGTGAGCTCGTAACTCCATTAGCGATGCGGTGCTTGCATGAATTCGGGGGTCGATCCCACCCTCGCGGAAGGTGCGAGGCACGCTCCCCAAATGCTGTCGACCCAATAGTACCAGTACATCGCCTACTGGTACGAGAGCGGAATGCGGTTGGTCGCGACCAAGACACTCGCAGCACGGGTGGTTTTGTCTGCTGCATACGTCAAGAGCCCCATATCTTCGACCAAGATCCACCACGCGCCTGTATGGCGATCGTGTCTATGGGGTGCTGCAACGGGGTAGCCTGTTTTTGACAGAGACGTCGACCGTCACAGGCTTGCGGGGCGGGATGTGCTGTGCGGCTCTTCGGTATGTACGAACCGATATTTCCGACTCGCAGTGACTTTGCTCTTTCGCTGCCGAGCATGACCAGGAAGCATGCATTCGTATTCTGATTCCTTCGAGCCATTACAAATTAAAGCATCGTGATGGCGATCGAGCCTTTCGCGCTGCCTCTGGACCGCCTCGTCTAAGCCGCTCCAAGCGCCAAAGACAGCGCGGGTTCTGCTCCGACATTGCATGAGCGGTTGCACCACAAAGGCATGCAGATGTGTTCCAGTAGCCACACGAGGCAACTGACGAACGAGGATCGGCACGCATCCCGTATGTATTATTTGACACGACTGGCGCCGTGTCTAGGCGCATGTCCGAAGGACGATCGCGACAGCCGCACCTTGCCGTCAGCTGCAGCCAGTACTAGGCGCAGCATGCAGCTACCATCATCTTCACGCTAATCGATTGCCGTCTGTGTTCGGCTTGGAGTTGGGTGAGGAAGCCTACGACCCAATACATACCATGGCTCGCTGTGCATAGGACCTGCTGCATGTACACGTGGTACGTCGGCTGATGTCATCAAGAGGGCTGGGCAACGACCAACGCATCTCCATTGACATTGTCCATGATGGCGCCGGCTGCAATTCCGCGCCTGATCTGCCCATCCTCGCCAGCAGTAGAAGCAGTGGCTTGCCCTACTAAGATCGACGCACGTCAACGCGCGAGACAACGCCAGTGCACGCTTCCCTCCAAAAAACACTGCTTGTTGGCCGTTCGTATCCGGCGCGCCGGATAAAGATGCCGCATTTCGTACCGGCCAAGCGCGCATGCGGGTCATCTTGCACCTCGACCTCGACTGCTTCTACGCGCAGGTCGAGGCCGTCCGGCTCGGTATCCCAGATGGCGAGCCCGTCGCGGTCCAGCAGTGGGGCAGCTTGCTCGCTGTCAACTACGCCGCCCGGCCCTTTGGCGTCTCGCGCAGTACGTGCCACCACATTGCAGCTCATGTATTCGGCGCTCTAGGCGACTACATTGTCGATGCGCGCAAGAAGTGTCCACAGATCCACTTGGTACGTGCTTGCTATGACGCAGCGGTAGCACTGGCTCATGTGGCCACCAGCCGCACGTTGAAACGATCGGCGAAGGGTCCGTGCCGCCGCCGGGCGCCGACTTGACCAAGAACCCGCACTTTGACCGGTCGCGCCAAAAGGCCGTTCTGCGGCGCTACCGCTTGGCGAGCCGCGAGATCTTTCACATCCTCGCCAAGCACGCGCCCGTGTACGAGCGGGCGAGCATCGACGAAGCTTTCCTGGACGTGACGGACCAGGCAACTGCGCGACTCGCCGCCTTTCAAGCAAACGTACGTCGTTGCCACGCGCTGTTTGTATCGAATAGCGTGGCTTTGGTGACGTAGAAGCCAGAGGTCGCGTACTGCGACGACCCACGCAACGCTGACGTCCAGGTCATCGGCGTCGACGGCAGTGTCTTCCCGCTCACAGAGGACGAGGAGCTGCTGTGTATTGGCGCGACAATAGCCCAAGAGATCCGCCGCGAAGTGCTCACAACGCTGCGCTACACGTGCTCGGTCGGCGTCGCGTCCAACAAGCTCCTCGCCAAGCTCGTGCGGGTTCCCGTTGTCCCCTGCTCGAGGCGCTAATGGTATCCACTAGGCATCGCCGATGAACAAGCCCAGCGGCCAAACCGTATGTCATCGAGTCGACAAAACCTTCGCCACCACTCTGTACTTAGGTCATTCCGGACCGGTCGATTGCACACTTTATGCAGACCTTTCCTGTCGCCAAGATCCGCGGGCTCGGCGGCAAGCTCGGGCAGCGCGTCGTCGACCTCGGCAAAAAGGTAGTTTGTGTGTTTCTAGTCCATGCATCGTCACGGTAGGAGGTCGTGTAGATCGCGCCGGACGCCGACCGGATTGTCGCCGGCGATCTCCTCAATGCGTATGGCTTGGACGGCTTGCAGCGCGAGCTTGGCCACGACACGGGCACGTTTGTCTTCAACGTGTGCTCGGGCAGCGACGGAGACGAGCCCGTCAACGACAAGAAGATCGTGGCGCAGCACGTCTCTGCGATGAAGAGCTTCAATCAAGTCGGGCCAGTCCAGTCCTTGGACCGTGTCAAGTACTGGATCACGATCCTCTGCGAAGAGGTCGTGTTGCGGCATGACGAGGAAGAAGTCGTCGAGAACCACCGCACACCGACGCAGTTTGCTCTAAGTTATCAGCGCCTAAACGACAAGCCGATGCAAAAAAAGTTTCCAGCGCCCCCCAAGATTGACGTGGCCTCCATGACACAGGCCATGTTCCCCTTGCTCGAGCACACCTCGATCGTGCCGTGTATGCATTTGGCGGTCGTCGCGCGCGACTTTATCCCGCTCGTCGAGAAGAGCGCGACGATCACTCACTTTTTCAAGACGGCGCCCGTTGCGGCGGCGGAGCCAGCGGCCGCATATTCGCAGGCATATTCGCAGAAGGAGGCACTAGCGTCCGTCGTCGCCAAGCCGACCAAGGCGCCGGCATCGATCAAGAGCTTCTTTTCGGCGTCGGCGTCCAAAGCGCTGTATACACCGGCGCCCGTCGCTGCCAAGCAACCACCGCCGACGATCGCGCGCTTTTTTGAAGCCCCAAAGAGTGCACCATCGTCCGACGGCCGGTTCTGCGACCGGTGCCACGCGGTCGTTACGACGCCGTGGCACGAGCACGAAGACTACCACGTCGCGATGGACCTCCAGCAGTCGTACCGTGCGCCGACGGCAAAGAAGCCGCGCAAGGGCGGTCCCATGGACGCGTTTGTGCGCAAATAATGAAAAATACAAAACGGATGTTGCGGTCCAAATTGCACTTTCCATGGAAATGCGTGTTTTTAGTCTCTCGACCAAAGGCCGCCCAAGATCTGCCCAAGATTCCAGCGATGCTGCCCTACTGCTCGAGCGAAGCACCGGACGTGTGGCTCTGTCTCCGCGGCCTCACGGTCGGCACCATGTCGCTCTGGACGACCGTGGCGTGCGTCTACCTTGTCTATATCATGCTGCCCGGTAGCATCGGCTCGCCGCATTTGCGGCCCAATGTGCTCATGGTCGCGCTCGCCGGCATTGAGATGTTTCTCGTGCTCGTGCGCTGTTTATGGCTGGACGCACCCAAGCTCATGCTTGGCGCCAAGTACTGCCGTGGCATGCAGGTGGCGATCTCGTGCTGGCTCTACGGCGCCTTGGCGTGCGAGATCACGGGCAAGCGTGTCTGCCTCTACGGGCTCCTCGCGCCCGTGCTGCTCGGCGTCGCGATCCTCATGACTGCCGACGTTGTCATTATGCTCGATGACCCGATCGTCGACTGCCACCACTCGTCATGGCTCGTCATGTCCCTCGCGTCCGCAACGCTCGCCGGTAGCGTGCTCGTCCAACCCATACGGCTCACCGGTGGTAGTGAGCTTTGCCATGTCGGGCTCGGTCGTCCTACGAGAGATGAAGGCCGCTAAGTCGGTTCAGGTACGCGTCATCGCACGGCCATTGACGTCGACGCATGGTTTGGGTAGCGCAACGCGATCAAAGGCCTGCTTGGCATCTCGCCCAACGAGCTCGAGCAGTCGTACAAGCAGCTCTGGCTCCTGCTTCTTGTTGGTGACTGTCAACACCATAATTCTATTGATGCGTCGCGTAGGCCAACATGATTAGCTCGCTCTTGCAACTGTCGTACGACTTGTACATAGCCTATATCGTCGTCGGTCGGCTTCTAAACTCGCATGCGCTCATGCCTCACTCAACGTCCGGACGTAGGCGACACTAATTGCACCAAACTCTTTTACGACGACGACGACGGCGCGATCGAACAGTTTATTCGCCTCTGCATCTCGATCGGCAGCTTTGTGTACCCCGAGTGGGTTACACTGTATGTATTTTACTGGATCCCGCGCCACCACTTTGGCACGAACCTCGACGTGCCCGAACTCGACATTGTGTCTGACGACGACACGTACCAGCTGTACTACCAGCCAACGTCCCCGCGCCACCGGTCGACGTCGACCACAACTCTCTAGTGCGTTTGATAAAACTTGACGAGTGATTACAGCTCGGACGTTTGGTTACACGGCGTCGAGCACTGCGTCAACGTCTTCGGACCGCATATAGCGGCGTTCGAGGAGGAGCGCAGCATCCACGTCGTTGGCAACCATTCCTGCCCACTCGAATCGGAGCCGCGCGTCGATATCTTCTGCCGCCATCTCACGACACGCGACAAAGATCGTCACGTTGACGTCTTCTACGTGCAGCAGGCGCATTGCGATGATGTGCTGGTGCGGTCGCACGAGCCGCGAGGCCGTGCTGGTGGCCACGTCACGGGCCATGTAGTTGGCGCGGCAGTGGCGGGTCCAGGCTGCAAACGTCGTCGGTGGCGTTATAGGGTTCTTCTTGCGGTTGAGTTGCAACGTTGCTTGGATCGCGGCCTTGGCCGACGCCCAGCGCGAGTGGTCGCTGGCGGCAGCAATCTCGACGCGCACGAGCGAGTTGCTGCGCCCAATGTGGCTAGCAATTGTAAACAAGGTCGGAGAAAACGCTGGGAAGCGCCCGACGCAGAGACTCCGGAGGCGCAAATGATCGCTCGCGCCGGCGACGACACTGACGATGCCGTCGAGGGTGCAAAGGTTGCCGCTCTACACCAAAAATCGTTCATCTTTTTTTCTAAACTTCAACAATGTACAATATCGAGCGATGTAAGATGGGCGCAGCGGTGCAGCAACACATGAAAGATGCTGACGCCAGCGTCGGTGATGCAGTTGCGCCCAAAGTGGGCGACTTGAAGAAGCCCGTTCCACGCAAGGCCAGCGACAATCCCGCCCACGTCGACGTCCGAGAGCCCGCAGTGGTCGAGTGTGAGGTGCGTGAGCTGGCTCGCCTGCGTAAAGAAGCGGTATAAGTGTCCGTTGACGCGCCGAGGCCAGAGAGGCACACGCAGCGACGTCGAATGGGAAATCTCGAGCTCGCGGAGCGGGGACGCCGCGTTTTGCGCCAATGCGTCCAGCAGCGCGACGAAAGCGTCGCCCGAGACGCCATTGTCCCGGAGCGTGAGCCGATACAGCGTTTGGTTGAAAGCAAGTCCACACGCAAAGTGCTGGATCGCAGCCAAACACAGCGAGTTGTTGCGAAGCGTCAGCGTCGTCGTCGCCAGCGTGTGCTTGAGCGCATGGGCCAACGCGACAGCTTGCGCCACCAGCACGGGAACGTTCTCGAGTACCATGGTTTCGGCGCGGCGGGTCGATGCCAGAATCGTCCGCGCCGCCGAGTCGACAACTATGATCAATGTGGCCGTGGTATGAGAACACGGATGCCAATACCTCGGGCGTGCATCTCGGCCGTGTTGCGTCGACACCGGTGCTCTAGAAAGACGACACGCTCGGGCTCTCGCACCTCGAACGAACGGGCGTTGGCGACATCCATCTGCACGACGGCGTGCGTTGTTGCCAAGAGTGACGCCAGCGCCGTCACCCCAACGTCGGTGATGCCGTTGCGCCGCAGGTCGAGGCGCCACCCACGAAGCGGCATGAGTCGCTCGAGCTCGAGCGCCTTGGCCAGTGCCAGCGCGCCGTCGTCACCAATCGCGTTGTGGGCGACGCTACAACAAACATCAGCTGGAAAACTTTCCCATTTGGCGGTACTTGAGCGTATGAAACGTCGTGTTGGGCGAAGCGCGCTCGAAGAACTCGATCCAGTTGGCGAATGCGTCGCTGTGAAGGCCGCAGCATGCAAGCGAGAGCTCTTGCAGCGTACTGTTGTGCTCGAGGAGCACGGTCGCAAGACACTTGGCGCCGTGCGATCCTATGGCATTGCCGCTCAAGTCGACAGCTGTGAGCGTGCAATTCGTGGCCAAAACGTCGGCGACAAACACGGCGAGCTTGGGCCCGAGACCTAGGACAAACCAGCTCTTACTGTCTCTTGCTGTCGTTGTCGTAGGGCATACCAAGGTTGCGCATTGAGAGCCGGCGGATGCGCGGCGTGGCCTTGAGGAGCAAGACGAGCCGGTCAAAGGCTTTGTCATCGAGCGTGACGCCGTCGAGCCGTAGGTGCAAGCCCGACGGGATCGGTGCGAGGTAGTCGGTGAGGATGAGCACGGGCATCGATCAATCTCGCCGTTTCAAATTCCTCCAGTTGGCAAAATCTGATGTTTCAAAAATCCGATGTTTTGTCTGCCGCTTGGAACAAATGACCGCTACCGTCAGGTTGTTCCACCAAAGTCCAAGACGCCCAAAATGACAATGCCCGACAACGACGACAACGACGCGATTCTCCGGGACGTCTTTTATGCGTATGCGAACGCGCCTGGCGGCCGCATGACCAACGCGGGCTTCCGCCGAATGGCGCACGATGCTCCAAACCTCCTCACGCCGTGGTTCACGACCGTCGACGTCGATCTCGTCTACGCCCAAGGTACTACGCCGCAGTCATTCTTTAAAGTGATTCTATCTGTGTAGCCAGCGGGCCGCTGCGATCGCATTTGGACGTGCTCAGTTTCGTCGAAGCTCTCGTGCTCTTAGCGTGGCGCAAGTTTCCCGAGGAGACGCAGCAGGAGGCGCTGCGACGACTCTTGCATGAAGCCATTTTCTTGCTGACATCGGCGCCCAAGAGCGCACATGCCCGCGCGGCAACGTTTGCCTCTCGGCGACTTGCGCTCTCCGCCAACTACGAGGTCGCATCACATCTTTCGACCAACCAAGACGACGTCGATGCGTTCGAGTCGTGCCCGACACTGCCCTGTCTGCACTCGATCGATGAAGCACCAAGAGAGCTCGCGCACGATGACTCGTGGGTCGTTCGCGAACGAAAGGAGTGGGGTCACCACGTGGCTGCTCGGCTCATCGGGCGACTGGCGACCCGCCACGCGCGAGATGCTCGCCTTGCCGACGAGCGAGAGGTTCAGATCGCAACTACCTCGATGCGGCACTTACGCGCAGTGTAGGCCTTCCAACACTGGCATCGGACAACGCAGCTCGACGTCTCTCGATCGAATATGCTGCGACGGCTGTTTACGCGGCGACAGTACACCCATGGCCGGTTGTTGTCGGCTCTATCAGCATGGAAGAAGGTCGTGGCACACGAGCAAGCTCGACAACGCAGTCGAATACGGCGGTTGGCGGCGCTTCGGCGAATGGAATACCGTCGTCTGCGGCGTCTCTGGACGCGATGGAGAGCGGCTCATGCCGAGCAGCGGCACCTTTGGCGCGTTCTCACATGTCTGGGACACCGAATGCACCGGGCGTGGAAGGCTGAGAGCTTTCATCTGTGGCACCAAATGGCCCTGCACCATCGCGCTCAACTTGTCTGTCGCCGTGCGGCCCGCCTCGCCTTTGACCTGATGCATCGGTATGACCCCAACGACTATGCCTCAAACCGTGAATTCCGCTTGATGTAGGCGCATACGATATCTGCGCTGCGGCTGGAGGCGGTGGCAAGACGCTGTGCGACGCCATGTGCTCTTGGCCTCGATCGTTCATACAACCCACCGCCGCCGACGCCACGCGGCTTGTCACATTCTATACCGCTTCTGGCTCGACAAGGCGTATTGCCAGCACCGCCTTCAGTGTGCGGACTCTGCGCTGCGAGCGTCGAAACAGCGTCTTGGGCTGCGGCTTTGGCATTTGCGCGCCCGTCAGTGCACCGACATCCTCGCGTGGCACCACGCACGACAGACGCACGCGCAAGAACACGTATGGCGCACATGGCTGGACATTCTGCGAAAGAAAGAAGCTCGCCGCGAACAACGTCGACGCGCACACGACGTCGACACCCGTCGCCTCTACAAGATTGCATTTCACCACTGGCGCCTCGCTCTGCGAAAACAAAGCCAAATGCGAATGCAGCGTCTGCAATGGCAGCTCGCCTTGTCGAGCGTAGGCGCGCACATCAAGCGAGCGCGGCGCCAGGAGACGACCCAAGCCTTCTGCAAGTGGCGCAACGATACAAACGCGATGAAGTATCAAAAACGCCACGTACCTTTTGTGTATGCGATCGTTTGTAATCTGTCGAGTAGACACGCAGCGAGAAGCTGCGATCGATCTTCGCGCGAGCCTACGACCAAAGCGTTCGACCTCAATTGAGCGCGGCGTTCCAACTCTGGTGCTTGGCCCACGCGTCGCAGTCGTCGCGGGTGGTCCGCGCCTGGCGATCGTCAAGGCAACGCACTGCGCTTCAACATCTTTCGCGATGGTTAGCAAGACGGCAAGAGAGAGTGGTCCGCCGCCGATGGAGCGTATGGCGGCTGCACCAGCCGCAGTGGGCGACGCGTGCACTCGCTCGATGCCTACGGACACATCGACGACGGTTTGTGCAGATGGCATGGACGTGTTGGCGGCGGCGTCTTTACCAGCAGCGCCATCTCGACGCCATCGAGGACCGTCGATCGCTTGCACTGCGTCGATCCGTGTGGACGCGTTGGACAAGTGCCGTCGACATTGGCCAGAAGCAGCGACAGCTCGACGCCATATCGGTTCTGCATCGAGCGCAGCAACTGCGCCATTGCTTGCTCATTCGTGTCAAACAAATGCGAACGATGAGATTTCGTCACTGGCGCAATACTGTGCTAGCAAACGAGCTCACACAACTTCGAGCAAAAGTGCGAGTTCTGCGATTGCGCCGCTACAGCGGAATATGGACCAAGTATCGCCAAGCGCAAGGCTTCCGGACGTGGAGGGTGTTTGCGTGCGCACAGCGCGAGCACTTGGTCGGCGTCGCACACCGCATTGCTGCTTTGGCGCTCTGGCACACACTTGTCGCCCGTCGTGCCACGTATCGGAAAGTGCAATTCGGTTTCATGACGTGGCGCCGTCACAGCGACGCGTGGCATCGCGCCACTTTAGCGTCTTTGCACAATCAGTTGAGTGCCAACCGGCGACTACGTCTGACAAATGCGTGGCAGCAGTGGACGTCAATGCGGCTTCGGCAAAGCCTCTTCAAGACCACACGCGCCCGGGCGATAGCCGGACTGAGTGCCGTGCTCCGAGCCAGAGCCAGACAAATGACGCAGTTTGCGTGGCATCAGTGGAACAACGAGACACGCTACCGCACTTGCTTGCATCGGATCGTCGCGCGGCGACGGCGGAGCGTCCAACGCCACGTGCTTTTGCATTGGCGCGTCCGAAGTCGCTTTGTCGTGCCGCTGTACCGTGCAACCGCCCGCCGCGTTCTTCTTGGTATGAACCGATGGCAAATGCGACGCGCATGGCGGCACTGGCAAGGGTCCTTGCCTCACGTCTGGAAAGTGCGCTGCGACCTTGCGACCGGTCGAAACTACTATGAAAATGGATGGACGGGCCTTGTGCAGTGGCAGTCCCCCTACCCTGCGCCGCCAGTGGACCCTGCGTATATGAACGGCTGCACGCTGCTACTGCGCTGGGCGTCTCGACAGCCGCGACGGCGACAGCTCCGTGCTTGGCTTCACTGGCGTACTGTTGTTGCAAACATCAACCAGCGCGTCTTTCTTCGGACGTTTTACCACTGGCGCACGACGACTGTGATGAAGCGTGCCCTGGTCGAAATGGAGCAGCACGTACAACAGAGCCGCCACCGCGTCATTGCGGTATCGGCCTCATTCTGCACGCAGCTTCGCACGTGGTACGCGTGGAAACAACAGAGACGTTGCAACGAGGCGGCGCACCAGCGTCTGCGCCGTTCAGTCGCCAGCACAAACACCCGCATCCTCATCCGCGCGCTGCTGACGTGGAAGGCAGCCTTGCGTTTGGCGCGCACCGAGGGGTCGCAGCGCGTGTCTAGCTATCGGCACCGTCTCTTGTCCGTCGCTGCCGCGCGCATGGCATCGTGGGCGCAAGTGCAGCTAGCACGCCGATGGTGGCAGTGGCAAGCGCACACGCAGCATCTTCGAGAGCTTGAAACCCGCCTCGTACTGCGCCACAAAGGCGCCATGGTACACCAGACTGTGTGGAACGCACTTGGTTCAATCGGTTGTGGTAGATGCGATCAAGTCTGCGGGCGTGGCGGCAGCATGCGGTTGCGTGCCGCCAGCGTACAGTTTTTCTTCAGTCCCGTCAGACCAACCACGTCGACCGCACCTTTCGGGACTGGAGGCTCCGGCATCGTGCTCGGCTTCTAGCGCGCACTGGTAGCGCAGCCCTTGTGACGACGTTGTCACGATGTGTTGTTCGTACCGCATGGCGTCAGTGGCGCACCCGAGTTGGCCAGTGTCATGTCCTTTCCAAGCTCCTCGTGCATCACGCTCGACGTCGGCTACGAAATGGATACTGGCACTGGCGCGTGTTCAGTACCGTCGCGAAGAGCCACGCGACGCGGTACGACGGGCGATGCGATATCGAACACTAAGATTCTGTTCTGATAGGGATCTTAGTCGTGTTTGGCAGCAGTGGAAGCGCCGGCATGAACGTACAGGTCGTGTTCGGTGGCACTGGCGTCTCGCCGCGGCTATGCTTGCGCGCTACCTCCTTCGCATGCGCTGGTTCACGTGGCGTCGGTGCGTTCAGCTGCCTTTCATCATTCACGCGTCAACATGTCTGTCTAGCGCCACGCAGCTGCGTAGAGCGTGTAGCAAGTTATGGCGGCACCGAAGCCGTCAGCAACAAGGGCTCGCGTTGCGGTTCTGGCAGCAGCGTCAAATCATCTTACAAACCTTGCATGAAGTACACCTGCGTTCCGTTTCGGTATGGTGCCTTATGGATGCCACCTAGGTCTTGCGGCGTGGAGTGCACCGCGTCGCGTCGGCTCGGTTGCGCCGTGGTCTCGCAATGTGGGCGCTATGGGTCGTCCATGCACGGGGCACACAGCTCATGCAGCACCACCTTCGCGGGTTTGCCAAAGCCCAGCAGCACGCCCACCGCGTCCTACGGCAGCATGAGCGCCGCTTCCAGTACGCCAAACTTGCTCTGGGGCTTCAGCACCTCGCGACGCATCATCGACGACTGACGGAAGCGGCGATGCGCTGGTGGCAGCAGTGGCACGTCGCATGCGCCATTCGGCTCCACGATCTCCGTCGCCGCCAACTCTCTCGCTTTCTCCAGCGCTCGTGGCGGTGCTGGCAGCAACTCGTCACCAGCGCTGTCGAGTGCCACCGTCGCCTCGCGTGGCACCTGGCCGACCGTGCCTTTCAACAGCAGCGGCAGCGCTTTGCGCGTTGGCGGCACTGGGCGTCGACGCGCCGACGCCGTCAAAATGCGTTCTTTGCACGCCATCGTACGACGATACTACGTACCGGTTTTGTCTCGTGGCGAACGTGGCTTCGTCGATGCCTCTACGACGTCCTCACGCTGCGTACTACCTTTGCTCTGTGGCAGCGGTGGATGCTGACACGTCACTACAGAGCTTTGCAAAATCAGAATACCACCTACTTTGTCAAGCACCGGGCGCTCCAAACGTGGCGACGGCAAGTGCAACGGCAGTTGCAGCGTCGGCGCATCGGCATCTGCCGCCTGTCTCACTTTGCACTTCGGTTTCTGCTTCGTGCGTGGCAAATCGCCTGCCGCCGGCGCCGACCGAGTCGTCTCCAGCGCCCGCGGCGTCTTCTATCGCATCCCGTCTACATCGCATTTGCATCGTCGCGCGCACGGCCCCGTGCGAGCCGCAAGCTCCTCGCGCTGTTGACGCTCCGCGCCCGACGCTCGCTCGTTACCAGTTGGGCGCGCTGGCAGCGACACGCGCTGCACGCTCAGCTCTGGGATGCAGTGACACATCGAGACGCGACGTCGACAGCCTACTGGCTTTTGGCTGCGTTTGCTCGGTGCGGCACGACGTTGTCTCCTCTCTCATTCCTCTCTCGTAGATGGCGTCGCTTTCTCCTCTACCGACGTCAGCAACGGCACGACCGATGCAACCGTGTCTTCCGACCCTGGGTGCGACTCGTCCGCGAGAGGCGACTGCGACACCGCCTCGTGACGTGGCACACACGGCGCAACGCGATCAACGCGTCGGCGTCGTGGGTCACGTTGGTGTTCCACCTCTGGCGTCACTCGGCCAATGTCCACAGAGTCGCGCGGCACCGCGTCCGTATCCAACGAGCGATTGCGTCGGCGAGCGTCAACCTCGGCGCTCGCAAGCTCGTGTGGTGTATCGCCAAGCGAGAAGTCCGTCACATTGTCTCTCGGTTCGCGCACTGGACGTTCGCCACGAGTTATCGGCACCACCTGCATCCGCCACGACTGCACAGCAGCGCGCCGCTGGCTCAGCGTCTGGCGTTGATTCGACACATGCTGCGCTGCGGCAAGGTCGCACTCTGCGATGCGTACGAGCGTCTCGTGACCTTCGAGGCCGCCAACAACGACACAATTGTAGTCAATTCCCACATGTACTAAGTGAAGGGCGTCATGCTTCTTTACGCCGTTTCTAGTCGTGTGAATGTGAGTGCGACTGCCAGGAGCGAGATGGTCATCGTACCAGAGGCCGTGATGCAACACCGTCGCCTCGTCGCTGCACGACCAAGTCGTTCTATCCGTGCAGCCCATGAGTATACCAGCGATGGCGCATAGAAGTAGTGAAGCGAAAGCCGTACCAGGAGGCGCGACGGGACACGGCGAAGGCTACTTTCGTGGATGTAGGCATGGCCAAAGGGGAAGAGGACGACAAAGAAGCCATCGTTGGAGCGGTATCCGCGCACGAGGCCGGGGCCGACGGGCGTTGAGACAGGATCGTCGATATAGAGGTCGTCGTGAACGTGCTGCTTGGCCAGCGTGTAGCCGTGGACGGGGTCGGCCATGAACGCGCGGAGGAAGACGTTGACCTTGTTCTTGAGAACGACGCCGTCGCGCGCCGACGAGACACTCGCGGACGCCGCAAGCTCGTCGCGAAAGTCGCGGGCAAAGAGGATGCGGAAGTCGCCGAGCGGCAGGAGGCGGTACGCTTCGTGGAGCAGCTGGAGGATCTCTTGTGGTCGACCGGACGGGATCAACGCGACGGCCTCGAGCAGCTTGACCCACGTCACGTCGGGCGCTTCGTACGCAATGGTCGTCGGCTGCAGGATCGAGTAGAGCGCAGCTGCGCCCGCTTTGACCTGGAACGAAAGCACATTGCGCTGGCTGTGCTTGGCGACAGCCACCTCTTTGAGCACCTGGAGCTTGGGCTCGTCCGGTGCGCGGGGCGGTGGGCGCGCGGCAATGTTCTGCATCGCGCCCATCATGAGGCTCGGGTTTGGGAGCGACGCGAGGTTAAAGCCAGGGTGCAGGTAGTTCATCAACGCCGGGACGCTGCCAGCGCTCGCGTCCGCTGCCATGGTGTCGGCTATAAATGCCCGTTTTCGTTTGGTGTGTGGATGTCGCTTATGCGATTGGATGTACGGTATCTGTCGTCTAGGAAATACATATTGCAGTGTACGAGACTCCTTCGGATTGGTGCCTTTTTAGCCAATGGGACAGGACTTTACACACATTCCCTTTGTATGTGTTCTCACTATGGCATACACTGCCTGCAGGCAAGAAATCAAGTAGAAGTCGATAACGTGCCACGAGTTAGCTTGCTTATCGACTCAGCACCAGCGCTTTCGCAGGATAATACTCGACGCCAACGAAATGTAGCGTCGACAACTCGTCGTGTGTTCGCGACATTTTTCTTGAAATACCAAGTCGTCGGCGTTGGCGAGCTTGATGCGGTGATAAAGCCCTGTGCATCATCGTCGATGAGACCACTCCATGAGGCATAAGCGCTGGCTGTCGCAGATACCGAGATGTGTGCTGGTCGATACAATACATGATGATGGCGGCACGAGCGCGGCACTAAGCCCTTCGTGAAGGGTGGTGAAGGAATGGCTCTGCCGTGAGAGCTCACCGTCAAATTGGGCTTGCACGTTTGGCATGAAAAAGCTAGTTGCGATACTCACGCGTTGCTTAACTCGGTGTAGTCGCAACGATAACGTCCCGTTGCCAACGGGCATTTCGATGGGCGCCTTCGGTGTCCATGCCACATCGTCGCCATGGGACAGTCCATACAAACATCAAGATAGAGAAGAAAAGATTCTGTTGCGATCTTCCGGCATTTCGTTGACGACCACGATCCGCGCCGCAAACAGTCGCCTTGGCCACCATGATGTCAACCACTCTTCAACTGGCCATGCTCCGCCGATCGATTCCGCCTCTACGTACTTATAGCCGCACCTTCTCGGCCGCCGCCGACAAGTTCCGCGTCGTCATCGTCGGCACGGGCTGGGCCGGCTACAAGCTCCTTACGAACGGCAAGGCCCACCGCGCCGCGATCGCCGCTGCCATCGGCAAGGACGTCGAGTTTGTCGTCATCTCGGAGCGCAACGTACGCTCCCTATCTGCCTGTCGCTGTCGCTTATTTGTTGGTAGCATTTTCTTTACACGCCGCTGCTCGCGAGTACGACCGTTGGGTGCGCTCCTACGTGGTGACATGGCTCTAAGCATGGATCTTATAGGACGCTCGAGTTCCGTTCGATCACCGAGCCTGTGCGCGAGAACGCGTTCCGTGACGAGAAGGACTTTATCCTCGCGAGCGTGCGCGAGATCGACACCATCGAGAAGAAGGTCCAGTGCACCAGCGTGCTCTGCGACCGCACGTACAACGTCGACTACGACATGCTCGTCGTGGCGTGCGGGTCGCGCCCGCTGACGTTTGGTCTGCCCGGTGTCGACGAGCACGCGTTCTTCCTCAAGGAGGTCCACCACGCGCGTACGGATCATGTGTTTTCTCGTCGCTCACCGTACGATGCGTAGGCGCGATTCGCAAGCGCATTTTGGAAAACTTTGAGCTCGCGACGCAGCCCGGCGTCCCGGAAGACGTCCAGCGTTAGCTACTGCATTTTATTGTGGTCGGCGGCGGCCCCACGGGCGTCGAGTTTTGCGCCGAGCTCTACGACTTTGTCGTGCAAGACCTCACACGCCTCTACCCACACGTACATATCGTCTCGACATGCTAGAGCGTAGATACGATTGCGTGTTGTAGGTCACCAACCTCCTCCAAGTGTCGCTCATTGACGCCGGCAGCATCCTCTCCATGTTCAGCGAAAGCCTCCGCGACCAAGCGATGGTCAAGATCGCCAAGCGCAAGAACATGCGCATCATCAAGGCCAACTGCAAGGAGGTATTGGCCGACGCCGTTGTCCTCGACTCGGGCGAGCGCATCCCGTGCGGTCTCGTCGTCTGGTCGGCCGGCGTCGGGCCCAACGTGCTCACAAAGTCGCTGCCGTGGGCGAAGTCGAAGCGGGGCAACATCCTCACCAACGACCACTGCCAAGTACTAAGACCAACCTGTCCGCTTCACAGTGTAACCCTCAGTGTAGGTGCTGGGGCTGCCGTCGTCGCCCTCGCACGGTAGTCCGTTTCAAGGTCTTCCCGAGGCGTCGTCTGTCTTTGCCATTGGCGACTGCGCCGAGATTGTCGATTATCCGCTGCCAGCGACGGCCCAAAAAGCCCAGGGGCAAGCCGAGTACTTGACGGCGCTTCTTAAAGGCGAGGCCCCGACGCCCTATCGCTTCGAAAGCCTTGGGCTCATGGCGTATCTCGGGTCGTACGAAGGGCTTTTCCAGGCCAAAGACGTGACGATCGGCGACCGCACCGGCCCCATCGCCAAGTTTGGCGGCTGGAAAGCGTGGTTTGTGTGGCGCAGCGCGTACCTCACCAAGCTCGGTAGCTGGCGCCTGCGCATGCAAGTGCCTCTCGACTGGCTCAAGGCCATGGTCGTCGGCCGCGATGTCTCGCGCTTCTAAGCCGCTAGTGACAGATGGTAGAAA
>NW_008246110.1:74820-75568 GCF_000281045.1 Saprolegnia diclina VS20 | reverse complement strand
GGTCCATCCGAGCTGGGCGACGGTGCCTGGGTCGTCATCCGTAGGCGCCACACATGTGGTTCAATGTACCAGACGTTGCCGCGTGTTGTTGTTGAAATGAGGTATTCACATGTAGTAAGTTGAAGATGGCGGACTTCCGAATGCGCTGCGGACAGCGCTTGATCGGGGCTCGGGATTGTGCGAGGAGTGAGGTAGCAAGCACACCAAGGGTCGGTGTGGAGAGCGTTGAGCGACTCGGCAAGCGATGGCCCCACGGCTCAACGAGCCAAGTGCCGGACATGCAATCGTGTGAGAGTAGCTGTCTTGATCGCGAGCACAGAAGCGGAAAGGTTCGTGCGGCACACTCGGCTGTTGCAACGGAAGACACTTGTAGATCCCTTGGTCGTTGCGTTCAAGACTGTACCAGGTATTGCCGCGTGTTGTAGGTACACTGTCACCAAGAGAGCGCGGCAAAAGTATACAAAACACAAAGCAACTACGTACATACGACACCCCGAACCCTACTGCATCTGATGTGCCGAAGGAACCCGCGGTTTCTGCGTGCATGCAAAAATGATGGCACCATGTTGGACGACGCGTTATCTTCGCAAGTGCAATTCGCATCCTAATAACATACAAATATGACTAGTCGATCACAACATGACGACATGAGCATCTGATTCGACATGCAAGTTGACAAAGTCCATCCGAGGGTGCGTCTTTGCTTTTGCGAGCTGCGACTGCTTTGGTCATTGTCCAATTCACCACC
>NW_008246110.1:67234-67698 GCF_000281045.1 Saprolegnia diclina VS20 | reverse complement strand
GGTTCGCGCACTGGACGTTCGCCACGAGTTATCGGCACCACCTGCATCCGCCACGACTGCACAGCAGCGCGCCGCTGGCTCAGCGTCTGGCGTTGATTCGACACATGCTGCGCTGCGGCAAGGTCGCACTCTGCGATGCGTACGAGCGTCTCTCGTGTCAACCAAATGCATTGAATATATATATATATATATATATCGCAACGGACGAGACTGTTTGGGGCTGCCACACGCGAGATGACCTCGACCCGAGACTACAAGGTGGTCGGTCTCTCATGCATCAAACACAGAATTTGCATGGCGACAAGGCTCCATCAACGGTTTATACATTGCAGATTTCGACCACAACACACCCCGCGAAGCAACGACAGCTGCAAAAATGTATATGTACAGACGGACAAGTTGTCGTCGTAGACATGCAAACAGTGCTAGTGGACGTTCGCCACGAGTTATCGGCACCACCTGCA
>NW_008246110.1:46423-65664 GCF_000281045.1 Saprolegnia diclina VS20 | reverse complement strand
CCAACCGCTGCAGCTACACCATCCAGCTCCGCGGCCCCGGCGGGTCCTTCTACTGCGATATCCCGCCGGGCAAAACGCGCAACGACGGCTGCGGCACCAACGCCGGTCCCGGTTCCCCCTCGAGACTCTTCAAGCACACGGAGTCCGACGAAGCCAACCGTACGCATCTGCTTCCATCTCCCATCGATCTCATGGTCCGTAGTGTTCGAGTACTCGGTCGATAACTACGGCGTGTGGTATGACATCAGCAACATCCCGCCGGGGGTAGGGTTCTTCACGCCTCTCCGATCGTATCAATGTGCGTTGTAGCCAGACCACTGCACGAGCTACAACGACTGCAAGCAGCACACGGGCGGCAAGAAGGGCTTCAACGTCCCCATCGAAGTGACTCCGACGCGTTTTGCCAACGGCCGCAACTGCCGCAAGCTGTACGTGACGCGCCCGGACGCACCGGACGCGTTCTTGTTTCCTGGCGACACGGGCAAGAACGCCGACTGCCGTCCCGACGAAGTCTTCAACGTCGTCTACTGCCCCGGCGGCCGTCTCCGCGCCTAACTTTTAGGCCGCAGAGCCAGTAAGACGCGACCCACTAGCACTGTTTGCATGTCTACGACGACAACTTGTCCGTCTGTACAAATACATTTTTGCAGCTGGTGTCGTTGATTACAGTTGCAGAGCGCGGGTTTTACCTAGCCCTAGTCGCGTGTCGCACTCGACGAACGTGTATTCAGTCAACATGTGTTTAGGTTAAATTACGCCGATGCACGGCGGCCCGAGTAGGCGCTACCGCTCCACGACGCAGAACCGACCTGCGACTTGAGGTAGCACCAGTCGCCGTTGACCGTGTAGGCGGCGCAGTTGCCGACGCCGTTGCAATAGTTGCAGCACTGGCCCGAGCGCTCGCCGGCGTTGCCCCAGACCTGCTTGCGGTCAATGTCGTTGCCGTAAAAGTCCGTGTTCCACTGCGTCGCCGCGCACTTGCCGTTGCCGTTCATGATGCCGCCGATGACGCCGCCGCTCCCAAACTTGTTGGCGATCGCGTTCTTCATGTAGCAAAAGTCGCCGCTCACCGAGAAGCCGACGCACTGGTCGTTGCCCTTGCAGCCGCTGGCGCACGCACTCGCCTTGGCGTTGGCGTCGCCCCACACCTGGAACCGGCCAATGTCGTTGCCCCAGAAGTCCGTGTTGTCGTACTTTTGAAAGCTCGCGCTCGGGTTGCCGCCGCTGCCGCCCTCGGGGCAGAACGTGACCGAGAACTTGGTGTCCATCGGGCACGCGTGCGTCTTGGTGTTGTCGGCCGGGAACAAGTAGGCGTCACCCGAGTCGGCCTTGGTGACGCGGAGCTCGGTGCATGAGCCCTGGCCCGCGTTGGTGGTGGGCGTCACGTACACGGGCACGTTGAAGCCGCTCTTGCCCGTGACGTCCTTGCAGTTCTGGTAGCTGTTGCAGTTGCCCGGCATCGGCGGGATGTTGCTCACGTCGTACCACACAAAGTTCATGCCGTTGCTGTTGATGGTCGAGTACTCGACGAGGTTGACGTCGTCCTTCTCCGTGTGCTTGAAGAGGCCTTGCTGGCCGGCGCCAATGTACTGCGTGCACGTGTTGGCCGCGCCCGGCGCAATATCGCAGACGTAGCGGCCGAACGCCGCCTTCAAGTTGATCGTGTACGAGCACTTGTTGGTGAACGTCATCTCAAAGCCCGAGACGGCGGCGGCGGCGAGCGCGATGGTCGAGAGGCGTAGCATGTCAGCGAGTTGGAAATTCGAATTGTGGCCACCGTAGCAAGGCGGTCGGCGCAGTGATAGGAACACCACGTGGCGCGGTGGCGCCAACGCACATGTCCCACTCTGCGCCCGTGACGACTGGGACGCACCGAGAGCAGCTTGAACCGCGGAACGCGTGTGCATCGAAGCGATCATTGGGTGTCGTGCGCTGTGCAGAGCTTGGGAAGTCGGTCGTCGAGATCTCAGCACGGCCTTCCATATCGAACGATGTGGATATGGATGGTAGCTGATGATGGCGAAGATAACCAAGAGGACAAGACATCTCAGGTAGCACGAGCACGCGTCCTTGCCGTTTGGGACTGGGAAGGACAAGGAGCAGGATAGAGTAGGATGGGGCAACCCATCACGTCCTGTTCCCACCAGACCACGTTCGATTATGATGGCGTTTCGAGGCCGGAGGAATGACGACAGCGCCTTCCTTTGCTACTCGTTGAGGACATGGCGGACGAGTCGACTGCGGTTGTGAACTGCGCGGATCGTGCTGCAGTGTAGGACGGTGCATGCTTGGACGAGCGGCCAACGAGGCGACACGACCAGGCGTTGGGTGTCGACGTGGAACGAGCTTGTGGCGACTGGCCAGACGCTCGATCTCGATACAACGGCCGAGCAGCTCCTAGTAGCATGCGCAAATTCGCCCAAGCTCCACCGTTGTCCAGTACAGTGCACCTTCCTGTACAGTGTAAGTGGTCGAGGGCGCTACTCACGTCGTCGCAGATCTCAGCAACTCAGATTATGCTTCCGATCGCTTATCCCGGTGAACCAGCTTTGAGGTGCGCTGTGTTAAGAGCGAATGGAGCGACGAGCCGAGAGGAGATCGCATGCAGCTATATCAGCAGCGCGCTTTTGCCGAGCCGCCCCCGACAGTGCGTTTCTCTTCCGTGGAGCTTGTATCATGTGCACACGATGAGACATCGAGTACTAGAACTAGAAGTTTATAGGGTTAATTGATGTCTATATTGAGCGTTGGGATGTTGTTGAAGTTACGTCGACTTGGTGGACGACGGGATGCACTGCGAGAAGTGCTCGTCCTTGGTCCAGCATTCGTCGCGCGCCTGGCACTTGGTGATACCGGTGTAGCCCTTCCCGCCGCATTGCGCCCACGTCGCGAGCTCGCCTTCCTTGGGCGGCAGCGGGTGGCAGAGCGAGAACCACTCGTTCACGCCTTGGCACGTGTAGCCGTCCGTACACGTCGACGAGCCAGAGTAGCCCTTGCCGCCGCACTGCTTCCACGCACCCACCTGCCCGTCCGGGATCACATCGGGCTGGACGTCCGGCTTGGCCGTCGGCGCATCGGGAGACGCCGTCGGGGCGTCAGGCGCTTCCGTGGGCGAGGCCGAGCTGGGCGACGGAGCATACGTCGGTCCATCCGAGCTGGGCGACGGCGCCTGGGTCGGGGCCTGCGTAGGAGCTTGCGTAGGAGCCTGAGTGGGAGCCTGTGTAGGGGCCTGTGTAGGAGCCTGGGTAGGAGCCTGTGTAGGAGCCTGGGTAGGAGCCTTGGTAGGAGCCTGGGTAGGAGCCTGGGTGGGGGCCTGGGTGGGAGCAGGCGTGGGCTGCACGCTGGGCGACGGCGCCGGGCCAGGGTTGCCACCGGGGCAGAACGTCACGTCAAAGACTTCGTCGATCTTGCAGTCGGCCATCTTGCCGTCGTCGGTCGGGAAGAGGTACGCGACAGGCGAGTCGGGCTTGGTGACGACGAGGTCGCGGCAGTTTTTGCCGTTGTTGTTGTTCACCGGATGGATGCTCATGGGCACGTTGTAGCCCTTCTTGCCCGTAAAGGCCTTGCAGTCGTCGTAGCTCTTGCAGTTGCCAGGGCCCGGCGGGATGTTGCTGATGTCGTACCACACGTTGTTGAAGCCATTCGTGTTGGTGAGCGAGTACTCGAGCACTACATCCATTCATGAGCCACCAAGCATACGATGCAATGACGTACGGTTGACATCGTTGGCGGCCGTGTGCTTGAACAGGCCGTGCGAGCCCAAGGTCGCACCGCAGTTGTTGTTGCGCGTCTCGCCCGACGGGATATCGCACACAAAGACGCTGCCACCAGCATGGAGGTTGATCGTGTAGTCGCACTTGTTGGTGAAGCGGAACTCGGCGGCAAGCGCGGCCGACGCGAGGAGGCTCGCTGTAGCAATCGATAGCTTCATCGTCAGGAGGCGAATCGCAGAATGAGCGACTCAGTTCTAATATAGGTACGTGGCGTCTCTGCCAGCTCGGACAGCGCCAAGCTGGCACGGCGGAACCTGCCAGCACATCCGCGCCATTTCATTCTGGTCGTCGTGCCACAAAGCATACAAACAGCAAGGTATTTTTATTCAAACATTCAAATCGACGCAACCGCACGACGAGCGGCATGTCGCAGACGTTCGATTTCTCGACATTCGAAGCGAATCGCGTACGTCGCCATACAAAAGTCAAGTGTTTGCTGAATTGGCGTATGGGACACAGGACCTCCTGGAGACCGTACGTTTGGTCGTCGACAAATCATATGTTCGCACCGACCCAAGAACCAATCACGTACGAGTACATGGCGAGAAAGCACCAATAACAGAAGCGAACATGGACGTGCGCAATAGATCCTATAGGGGTCGAATGAACGTCACGGACGTGGGGTAAGCGTCCCATAGCATGGCGTGTATGCTTTTGTATGGAATTCAGTATGCGATGGCGACGCATGTCACGACCAAGATACGCCACGTGGGTTTGCGGATTTGGCGCCAAGCAGCCAGTACGGCTCGCGTGCGCTGGTGTAATGAAATGCATGGGTACTAGCGCCATAAATGCGGTAGCTCGGGCCAGTGTAGGTCGTTCGCACACAGCTCTGGCAGCTCTCTGGCAGTCGCGCCACTTGTAGTGTAGGTCGCTGATCATTCGATGCTACTGAAACCGTGTTGGGCTCTGGATCATCCGGGAATGCGTCGACACTGTTGTCGGGCAAGGCGTGCGTTATATAAGCGCGACCGACGCTGAGAAACTGGACGCGGTGTAATGATCCCATACTGCGGTTGGCGTCATCGCCGTCGCTCGCTGCGTTCCACGCTCTGCAGAAACTCGACAGGGCGACACCTCGGCGTACCGTGTACTCGCCTCGCAACCTTTGGACGTACAGAATGGCTACAAGTACACTGAAGCTGGACACTGATAGTGGAGGTAGTCGATTGTGCAACCAGCGAGCGTGGTCGGACACCATGCGAGACCACGAAGGCCCTAGTAGTCTGATCCTGGCAGCGAGTGCGGAGTGGACTGTATCCTCCACGATCAAGATCGCTTGTCGCTGCAGTAACATTGCGGCAAGACGGATGCAACACCCGCAGACGCTATCGGCGAACCGGCATACCCTAACCTCGACCGAGTCCCGTCACTCATTGTATAGTAGCTCTCATAGCAGTGTTAGTACAATTGCGCAATGCTGGCTTCCATCTCGAGGTCGCGCACGGTGAGCGAGTAGGGTGGCGTCGCACTCGCCAAGAGCGACTGCGCGTGGTCGACGTCGGACACCGTCTTGCCGCCCACTTGAAGCAGCACAAACCCTTTGTGAACGAGTCCGCTCCGCTCTGCGGGCCCAAGCCCCGGAATGAACTTTTTCACAAACACACTGCCGTCCTATGTATCGCTTAGCACCAGAGGTATTCAGATAGTGGGCGTACCCGGTCCGAGCCAAAGAGAATGCCCATGGGCCCATGGGCAAAGTGCACACTCGTCGTCTTCTTCTCGCTCTTCTTGCCGAACACCACGTCAAAGGGCGGCGCGTCCATCGCCTCTTTCAGAAGCGTCATGATGCGGTCGTACGGAAGCTTGGCGACCGCCTTGCCGTTGATCGAGACGAGCGTGTCGCCCTCCGCGACTTGCTTGGAGTTGCGTGCCATGGACGGCAGCCGCGTGAACCCCGACACGATCACATGATCGCCGCGACTGTCGAGCTCGAGGAGCGGCGGCCACTCGGTGAGCGTCACGATGCCGTCGGGACTGGTCGAGAACGATAACGTCACGGGCCGCGGCAGCGTCTTGAGATGCTCCATGACCTACAACACGCACTATGACATTTCTTGCATGAGGGCTCCTGTGCACCTCGCTGAACTCCTTGTCGCGGCAGTCCCAGCCATTGGCCTTGAGCAACAGGTTGCCCGGGCGAATCTGGCCGCTGAGCTCGCCCGCACCCATGGCCTTGGTCTCGTCCTTGGTGCGGTCCGGAATGAAACCCGCGACAATGACACCGAGCGGCGCCTACGTCAGGCATAAGACGCAGAATGCATCCGGCAACGTACCAGCGGCCGTGCGCGCAGCTTGAGGCCAAAGGACCCTGGACCAAACTCGACGTCGTACGTCCGGAGCTTGCGGCGCGGTGCCACTTGGGCAAAGGCGTCGTCTGGCGACGGAGAGGCAAATCGCAGGACGACTGGCGCCGGCAGCGTCGTCAGCAGCGTCTTGACTTCGCTCGCCGTGAGTTTGGCACACGAGAGGCCGTTGATGCCGACGAGCGTCGAGTGCAAAGGTACACTCAATAGCGCGTCGCGGTCTGTTGTCGACGCGGTGGGTGGGACCGTGACGCCGGTGACCGTAGCCATGCGGGTTCGTATGCCTACAACCGCCGTTGGAATAAGTGCAGTCCGGCGCGTACATACGCTTGGTGAGAACCAGCGGGACGTTGGTCAGGCCAAACTCAATGTCGTCTTCATGCGGCAGCGGCGGCGGCAGCGGCTTGGCGCCGCGCCACGCACTCGCCACCGGAAGTTGGTCGACCGTCACGTGCAGCACTTGGAGCAGCAGCGGCCAGTAGCCCTTGATGTGCTTGTTGAGCGCACTCACGAGCGTCACGACGTGCTCAATGAGGCTCGCTTCGAGCGTCGACGCAATGTAATCGCGAATGAGCTCCTTGAAAAGCGTCGCGAGCACGTTGTAGACGGCCGAGAACCAGCTGCCTTGCACCGTGAGTTTGAGCTCTTCTTTGATCTCAATCTCAATCGACGAGACAGCCAACGTCGGTTCGTACTCGCCCGTCTCTTTCGAGAGCACTTTCTCTGCCTACAACATGGTTTTGAGCAAACCAATCTCAAAAACGCTGATAAATGCAAAATTCAACCCGAAAGCCGAGCGAGATGCACCCGCCGTTGACGGACGCGTCGGCCGCGCCACCGCCATTGAGATACGGAAAATACTTTTGGGCAAACGTCCATTGCAGGCCCGGAATCAGTGAAGAGATGCTCGACGCGCGCATCGTCAGCACCTACGACGCGCCCGCTAAGATCCTATTGCATATCCTCTGTCGCGTACTTCGTCGTCGGCGGCCGTGCCGAGCTTGACGACAACCTTCTCCTTTGGCACGTGAAAGTTGGAGAGGTCGAGGACGGAGATCGAGTAGTCGATCTCGTCCTTCGTGCCGCTAGTACATTCGCAGACGTCAGCAGCGAGCTCTCTTGGCGTCATGGACGTACACGATGGGCGGCACTTCGATCGTCGGCAGCACCGACATGAGAAAGTCCAAGCAGTGGTCCTTGACCTGGTCGACGAACGCTTGCCGCGCGGCCTTGTCCACCGCGAGGTTGCGCCCCCACTTGGCGAGATCCTACTTTCAATGTTTTAAGCAAACGCCCAACGAAGAGCGTGTCACAGTACGTCGACGCGCACGTTGGCGACGGCTTGCGTGACCTTGTCGCGGATCGCATCCGGGTCGTCCGAGACGTGCGCGAGCTCCTTGGCCTTCTCGAGCAGCTTCTGGCCCTGCTTGCTGCTTTGAAGCCGCACGAGGAGGTCCTCGCCGTCCTCCAAGAGACCTGCTGCCCTTCTCGACACGTTGGGTAAGAGCTCTTCGACTTGCGCGAGCAGCTCGAGCGGGTCCAATGTCGCCATGCTCCCCGAAACGTGCTGGACAAAGGCTGCCGCTTTGGTCTACAGTCAACATAGGTCCAACGCCTACAGGGACGAGTGTACTTGGAGGCCGCGTGGCGACAGGGTGCCTTGGAGGTTGTCGAGCAGCGTGGTGGGCTCGAGGAGCTCGAGGCGCCGCCGCTGCTGCTCGACGCGCGCCTGGAGCAGTTCCTTGAATTGCTCGATGAGCGCGCGGCCGTCGTCGCTCTAGCGTCGCTCATTTGCGCATGTCATCGAACAAGAGACGCACCGAGGCGCTTGCTTGGAGCTGCCTGTTGAGCTCGTCGGCGACTCGGCGCATCTCGATGCTGTTGCCAATGCCTTGGAGAATCTTCTTCGAGTGTTCCGTGAGCTACACTACGTTAGCTAAAGATGCCAAGGAGGCACGAACGCACAGCGGCGAGCTCGGCGTTGCTCGTCATCTGGTCGTCGATGCGGTGCTTGACCAACTCGGTGAGCTTTGTGAGCTTCTCCAGCTCGCGCTCGCCGGCCGCTCGGACACGACCGGCAGCGTCTTGGATCTCGGGGTTGACGCACGACGCCAGCGCCTCCGAGTACTCGCGGCCGTACGTAAACGTCGTCGAAATCGACGTGAGCGCGCCGGCGTTCTTCTCGCAGTACGCGCGCAGCGTCAAGTAGGCGTTCTCCCCAGCAGCGCTGATGGCCTCGGCCTGCTCTTGCGACACACGACCGTTGAACTCGGCGACGACTTGGGCGGCGCTGAACGGCTTGGGGATCTTCTCGAGCAAGCGCAAGTCGAGCGCCGCCACGTCCGCCGCCTACGCATGTTCGGCATCAGCATGCAAGTCGAAGCAAGCTGAAGAAGACGACTTGAATGTAGGCGGTCGCGTTCGCATCGAGCTGGACGACGTAGCTGTCGCTGGCCGCGCTACCAAGCACCGTTGTATACGGCGTATCGCACAGGAACGAAGTTACCGATAGGCGACGACGGTGCCGAGGCCAAACTGCGTTTGGCACCGCGTTCGGCACGCCAAGCGCAGGTCCGCAGCCTACGAATTGCAAGTGTGGTGAGGCCAGCGCGGTCGTCCGGGCGAGGTACGGCAAACGTCGCGGTCGTTCCGTCCTCCAAAGCCACGTCGTAGCTCTTCTCGGCGACGCTGCAAAACCGTTTAAAGTGATGAGCAGCTATGCACGTGTCGTACCGGTACTGCAGAATGCTTCCGCGGGCGCCGGACGAGCGCGTCTCGATGTGGACGCCATGGGGCATCTCGTTGCCCGACAGCGTCGGCAGGCGTGGCATCATCCAGCACGTCTAGGTGACAGCATACGCATGCGTCGGCGTATCGTGTGTCGTACCTGCGAGTACAAGATGCCACCGCGTTTGAGCGCAACGACGTAAACGTGGCGGCCTGGCGCTTGTCTATTGCCAAAAGGTATGGAGACGCGGACGGCCGCATGAAGCGTACGTGAGCTTGCGCTGGAAGGTCCCATCGCCGAACGGCGTCTTGACCAAGTCACCTTCCGTGAAGCGCATGAGCCGCGTGAGGACCGGCGGCAGCAGCGGCGGCGCTTGCATCATCTTCGAGGAAAGAACAACTTTATCGAAGGCCGTGGGAAACAGGGTTTCCCACGCGTGAAACCCACGCCTCCCTATTTCCGATGCCGTGCAATTCACAAGGGAGAAGAAACAAGTGTGAAAGATAGTCGACATGAACACGTGAAAAATAAGTGTGAAAAGGCGTGTGAAATACGCATCCGGTTGCTGTGAAACGCCAACGCGTGCCATGCCATCGACCGACCGCGTCCCGATCCAGAGCTACGCCCAGCTGCTGCTCATCTACGTGGGCGCGCTCATTGCTGTCGTCGTCACCTGCCCGTTTGTGGCCCTCTGCCGCCTCCTGACGTGCTACTACTGCCGCCAACCCGACCGGCAGCGCGCGACCACGTCAGCCTGCGCATGCTGCTGTCCACGCTCACGCCCTGCAGCGATCCACGCAAGCAACGACGATGCCTCTGTGCCGATTAGCTGCCAGGCGTCTACCACGATACTACCTGCTAAGGCCCATGACGAAGTATAACTGCAAGAACCGTGTGGATGGTTTGTTAAGAGTGCGTCGCCGTTGCCTCGGGTCCGAAGGCCTTTTGAAGAGCTGAGAGGCGGAGTGCAGACAAAGAAGTGCTCTTGAGCGTATCCGCGTCAACAACGGGGTCTGTCGTTGTATCAGTCGCTATGTGTTCGATGTCGTTGGCTTGGCATGGAAGCGTGCGCAGCTTGAGCTGGTCGCGTTCTGCCATCCAAAAGCGATCGCGTTCATTGTTGCAGGAGTAGCAAGAGTGTACCGGCGTGGACTTGTGATTGAGCGGCGATCTTGATGGCTTGTAATCCCGCTTGAATCGACCCATACTGGTATGGCAGCTGTGTTTCGGGCGATCGATCGGAGCCTACGATAGCACGCTTGTACGTGTCACGGCGCAAAGCATGCACCACCTGCCACATGTTGACTCGAAGAAGGTGGTGGTGTTGCCCGTGTCTTGGCACGGTGCTGGGCCCTTGTGGCCTCGATGACAGGACGCTGTGTCGCCGCCTTGGCTTCTGCAAGCCTCTACACTCGACCATGAGTCCAATGGCGCTATGCGACGCGCATTTCACCAGCTTGAGCGCGTCGACCTTGATGTGGACACGGTCGAGCTCATCGCACTGCGCAGTTCAACGGTAATGATGAGCGAACATAGCATATTGGTGACCAACCTGACAATCCATGTAGGCCGTGAGCGTGGACGACATGTTGGTGAGGTTGGATGTGACAAGCGCTAGCGCTTCCTGGAGGCTGGCGACGCCCTCCTTCGTCTGGCTTGCGTGGACAGCCTTGGCACCGTCGAATGACGCTTCGTAGAACGCAGCGAGGCCGCTCGTGTACTTGACGCACTCGGCCATCGCGGCCAACGCCGACGGCAGCGCGTCGGCTTCCATCTCGTCGAGGTCGCTTCGAGTCGCCATCGCTGCGAAAATGCGATCTTCCGCCGCGCCTGATTGGGTGAAATACCACCTGCTTTTGACCAATGCACGTGCGGTATCCAGAAAGGGCATGGGTTCCCTTGTTGAAGTGGTCTTGCAGATGGCATCCCAACAACATCACCTCGTCCGCCATCTCGGCGCGTCCTCGTTCGCCATCTCAGACCCACAGCAGGGCCGTCGCTTCGTTTCGCTGGCACACGTGGCGGTTCGTTGTGCGTCATGACGCAACGAGTGGCTGGAACGGGCGACACGAGCACACAGCCACGCACCCAGTGCCAGCCGTCGGGGCGTCTTGTCACCTGGCTTCAACGGACTGGGCGCGGAATCTGCATGTTTGCCGAGCCAAGTATGGTCGCGTGAGTGGCTCCGAGGCGCCTCGAAGAACGACGTGGATGCGCGCCGATGCTTGAGCCCACCATGTGCCCGCAGCGGAGCTTCAAGTTGCTTGCACGGTGGTGGGGTATACGTATGCCACCAAGCAGCGCACAGGGTTGCTTGGCTGGCGTCAGTCATCCATTGCCGACCGTTTCTCGTCTGGTGATCTCGCCATCTTACCAGGCGAGAACGCTTGACACGAACAGTAGAACGTTGCGTGCTCGGTCCAGTCGAGGGAGCAGTATCATGCACGCCTTGGATCGAAGCTGCCAGGTGGTCGCAGCTGGTGGTGGCGGCCGCCGCATGCAAATTCGCGGCTCAGCTTGCGTACGTACACCGGGGCGCGATCGGTGGCCCCATTTATTTCGATTTCCCACCATCATAACGTCGTGTTTGTATGGGCTCGGAAGGGTTTAGTTTTATTAAATAAAAAGTGTTGCATCATCCCGGGGCATGTCGCATTGAAGGCCATCAAAGTGGAAGCTTGTCATTTTGGAATTGGCGCCGACGCGAGCAGCATGACCGAGATCCACATTGCGATGCCGACAGCCGCCAAGCGCGAGCGGTTCCTCGTCAACGTCCTCTTCTCGCTCATTGGCATTGGGTACCTCTTTCCGTTCTCGGCGCTGACGCAGCCCATCGACTACTGGAGCCATCTCTTCCCCGACTTCAACATTGAGTTTCTCATCACGTGCACCTTCATGTACACCAACTTGCTCATGCTCGGCCTCCTCGTCTCGTTTGGCTCGTCGCCGTGGATCACGGGCCGCGTCGTTGGCGGGTTTGCCGGCCAGCTTGTCGTGCTCGTCTTTGTGCCGGCGTCGTACCATTTCCTCTCGACCGAGAACGCCAACATGTGGGCGGTGCTTGGCGCGACAGCGTTTGCGGCCATTGTCACGGCCTTCCTCGACAGCTGCGTCATTTCGCTCGCCAACCACTACCCGATGTACGCCCAGGAGAGCCTCCAGTTTGGCATTGGCCTCAGCACGCTCATCGGCAGCGTGTACCGCGACCTGACCAAGGTCATCTTTCCGGCGGACGCGATCGTACTCTCGAGCGGCGTGTACTTTTACACGGGCGCCGTCACGGTCGCGCTCTGCATTCTTGCGTACTTTACCTTGCTCTCGCTGCCCATCTCGAAGCGCTGCTTGTCGACCAAGTCGCTCGTCGAGCAATCGCCGCTGCTTGCCGAGTCGGGCGTCCAGACGCTCCTCTCGGTCGAAGCGCCGGCGCCGAACCGCTGGACCGTCTTGCGCAAGTGCGTGTACAACCAGATCCAAGTCGCGCTCGTCTTTACGTGCTCGCTCGCGCTCTGGCCGCCGCTCGTGACGGAGCTCAAGAGCTACAACTTTCCGGCGCTGCAAGCGTCCGGGTGGTGGCCGCTCTTGCTACTGACGCTCTTCTCGGTGTTTGACTGCATTGGCCGCTTCCTCATTTCGTTCCGGTGCGGCTTGACCAAGGACAACATTTGGCGCATGGTCGCAGTTCGGTTCCTCATGATTCCCTGCATCCTCGTGTCGGTCAAGGGCCTCTACTTCACGCACGACGCCTTCTCGATCCTCTTTGTCTTGTACCTCGGCTTCACGAACGGCTACATCGGGTCGCTCGCGATCATCTTTGTCAACGACTGCGTCGAGCCGCACGAGAAGGCGGTGGCGGGCAGCTTCACGGGCTTCTTCCTCAACTTTGGTCTCGTCCTCGGCTCGACCATTGGTCTCGGTCTCTCGCACCTCATTGCGTAAGCGTAGCCACGTGATAGCACTGTCGATGTAATAATCAAACGCATGCAAGGTACCCCACTGTCTCTTGACCACTACATGGCTATTGCGACCTCGTCACTCGAGTGTGCGTCGTAGTCGACTGTCGTGGTCAACGAGCACTGGTGGTGGTCGTGTGGTGGATGTGGTGGTGGTCATGTATACTAGTATTGCGCAAGCGGAGGCCGGCCACCCATAGAAGTAACAAGCCTTTGTATCTACGAC
Organism: Saprolegnia diclina VS20; assembly: GCF_000281045.1. NCBI lineage: Eukaryota > Oomycota > Saprolegniomycetes > Saprolegniales > Saprolegniaceae > Saprolegnia > Saprolegnia diclina. The sequence continues at coordinate 52,681 of NW_008246110.1, read as the reverse complement.
AAGCGGCCGTTCTTGTGGGTCTTTTGCCATATCTTTACTTGCCTCTGCGGTGCGAGCCAACTCTCTGAAGGGACTGGTAGACTCCAACAGGCCGCGTCGAATCGCCAATGTAGTAGCAATGATCAACTCGTACATTGTTAGTGCACGTCTGCTGAAGAGGCTTTGTCGAGCTGCTTGAGCTAGAGCCTTGAAGGACGTTGGGTTTGATTTCAACCAATCATGTGGCTGACTTTTGTCGCGGCGATTGCGGATTGGCCATTTCCAAAGATTTGCCGAAATGAGCAGCAAGTTTGTCCGGTCGTACAAGGAGAAGGAGGCGCTCAACCAGTACTGGTACTCGCCGTCGACGATCGAGGTTCATGACGCGCTTCCTGCCCATGGCTCACGCGGCGCGGTAGGTCCTCGCGGCCGACATTGTGGCGCAGCGCCCGGCGGCGGTCGCCTTCCTCTCGACGCCGTCGCTCTACTACGCCGTCGAGGAGCTGCGCCCAGCGAGCGAGCTCGCGCTTTTTGACTACGACGACGCCCTCCCGCGCGTGCTTCAGTACGACTATAACGCGCCGACGACGTTCACGAAGGATGGCCTCCAAGGCCATTTCGACATGGTTGTGATCGACCCGCCCTTTATCACCGAGCACGTGTGGACCAAGTACGCCGAGACAGCGACGCATCTCCTCGCACCGGGCGGCAAGATCCTTCTCACGACCATCGGTACGCCACGCGCACCTACATGTAGAGGCAACTCTAAATGCTTGCAATGTAGCGGAGAACGAAGCCATGATCCAGCGTCTCCTCGGTTGCCGCCTCCGCCGCTTTCGCCCCAGCATCCCCCACCTCGTGTACCAATACGGTCTCTACAGCAACTACGAGTCGCCGGCGCTCGACGCGCCCAACCCCGAGGTCCCCGACGACGATTAGTGCAAGCCAACATGTATTGCGTCCGTGATGAATATACTAGTGTGCAGCAGAGATCTTAGTTGAGCCGCGTCTCTTCGCGCTTGGGCGACGCGACGGGCGACTGCGGCGTCTTGATGACGCGCCGCGCGCGGCTCGCGGGGCTTGCTGCGAGCGGCTGCACCATCGCGAGCTTGGCCAACGGCGTGTTCTGGCGGCGGCCAATGCACTTTTCGCACTGGCAGTCGCGCTACAAGACAGTGTTCATGTCTCGAAGCCATATACTGATGTCGCACCTGGTGGATGGCGACCTTGATGCGCTTCTTGGTCTCGGCGATGCCAAGGTAATTTTCCTTCATGTCGTTGATCTGCTCCACCGAGCGCGACGTTGCCCACAGTCTTATCTCCGTCATGTCAAAGCCTACGAGGCGCGGTCCGAGCTGCAGCGCGCTGCTGCTGTCGCTCTGCGAAGTCATCTTGACAGCAATCTCCTTGGCCAAGACGCTGGCGCCATCAAGCAGCACGCGCACGGACGCCTTGTCGTCGCTGACGATATCGAGCACCAGCGCCAGATGCTGCCAGCTGCCGTTGAGCAGCAACGTACCGTCCGTTGGAAGCGTGCGGTCGTGGATCTGCACGCAGAGGCGCCCGCTGCTCTCCATACTTATCGACCAGAAGGGGCTTCGTGCCGCGAGGACCGAGGTACTACTGCCTGCGATCGGCCCCTCGGCGTAATAGCGCACCCAGCACTCGAGCGTGAGGTGGCGCCGGTATGGATCTTCGTCAAAGCTCGTGCCAAAGTCCATGCTTCCGCCCTTGCGCACTGCGCATGACGCGTGCCAGCCACTGCCGTCGAGAGGCGCAACGGCTGGAAAGTGCAGCATGTACGCCTACGTCACGTATTGTGAGCGTAGTCGCTAAGAGAAAGGCGGTACCGGGAGGAGCTTGCTCTCTTCGCCCTTGTCGACGGGCGCGGTCGAGATGTCCAAGACAATGGCGGGCGATACGACCAAGTGGTTTTCGCGCTTCGACGTGTCGAGGAGCGTGGCGTCCGTCGTGCGACTTGGGCCGAGAGTCGCTGCGTCCTCAAAGCGCCAGTACGCCGTCACGCTGTCCTCGTCGTCCAAGAACGGGCCGAACGACGGCGCGCTCGCCATCGGCGTCGACCGCATCTCGCCAAAGCCGTCGCTGACGTCAATCTGCAGCGACTTTTTCACAAACTCTTGGGACGAAAAGTGCGGGGTCGACGACCCGAGCCAGTCGACCGGGTCCTCGGGCTCGAGGCGCTTCCACGTAAAGTACTTCCATCCGTCGGGCGCCGCCAGCAACGGGATCTTGATAGGTGGCAGCCGCACCCGGCGTAGACCACTCAGCGACGCCAAGAGCCGACTCCGGCGCTCCAACACCAAGTGCTCGGTGCACAGGAGGCGGAACACGTCCATCTTGACGTGTTTGGGTATCTGGGCGGCATCATACGCGGTGACGGCGGCGACCACCGGCGGGTGAGCTGTCTTGAGCCCGCGCAGAATGGCTTCAACGACGTCGGCCGAGCCGCACTTGAGACCCTACAACGCATGTCAAAGCTTTTCAACAAACGAGATGGCACATACGAGGCTCAGTAGCGCTGCGTCGTTGCCAGCCATGTCGAGGCACTGAGCCGCGAGCTCGAACTGCCCCATCGACTGCAGCGTCGCCGCCATGCGCGTTAGCGCCGCCGCGACGTGGGAGAGCTTCGGGGGCAGCTGCGCCTCGGCGCCTTGTGGGTTGAGCGCATATTCCTATAGAAAATATCACCGATTTATCAACTGACGTAACAGATGCAGTGTACGTAGAGAGCGGGGTCGTCCGAAACGAGATAGGTCGCTGCGTCGCGCCAGCGGTGGGCAGCCAGGAAGATGCCCGCGATGGTATTCGCAGCAATGTGGGACGTTTCGCGGTACATGGCACCGGCCTTTGCCTTCTTGCCGTCGTGGAGAAGACGCAAGCTCAGCGTCGGGTTGTTCAAAGTCGACAGCGTCTTCCAGCTCACTTGCACGAGGGGCGGGCCGTACTCGAGGAGACGCGCAATGTACCGCTGCACGTTCTCTCTGTCCCTGTGGGTGCACACGAGCACCTCGAGCGGCGCAAACGGGCGCGTGTACATCTAAGACAGAGCGTCGTCATCTATGTGGTCAAGGTGTCAGGACGCACGGTGGCCGACTTTGCATCGTCCTGAAGCACCATGTACACGACGCGGTCGGGCAAGAACGCCGCGAGACGCACGTGGGATCCAGAAGGCGTCACGGGTACGCTGCACAGCGCGTGGGTCGTACGGGGCGACGCGGGATGCCAATAGCGCAAAGTGGCGCCGATGGTTGCAAAGGCAAGCGCATCGCCGATCCAGAGCATGCTTGTGGGCGTCTCTTGCAGCTGCGTACGGTGCGGCGCAAAGGTCGCCATCACTTGCAGCGACCCATCGAGGACGACGAGACGCTTGGACGTCCGCACAGCAATCTACAGTGTGGGTACGTTGGTGGCGGCGGACGGCAAAGTACCAAGTGCGTCGCCTTCTCGGGCTCGTTCTGGACTTCAAGAATGGGTTCGTGCTTCTCGGCACTCCAAAAGCAAGCCGAGTCGAGCGTAAATGCCACCGTGTGCTCGCTATTTACCGCATATAAGGCTCCACTGGGCAAGGTGCAAATGGCGACCAAACCTCAGACGCAAACACTCGCGACCGAGTGCGTCTTGGACAACGAAAAGAACTTTGCAAGCCTCCCTAGCATAGCATAGATGAGGCGTTTGGGTGGTGCGCCAATGTATACGAGTTGGGCATGGCCCAGCGCGTGGGGAAGAGCCGCGCGGCAGTTGTCGGAAGGTTGAGCAGCAGACCGTCGGGCTCCTTGGCCTTCCAGTTGCCGTGGACGCGGACGCTTCGTCCGGACGGCATGAGCGACACCAAGTGTGTTGGTGTGAAACACACGTCGCGGACCTCGTATGTCGGGGCCGCCGTCGGCGCGCTGACATCGATGAGCGTCATGACAGTGGCTTGCGACGACGAGAGAAAGACAGCGGACGTGCCGCCGTCGCGGGATACGGTGAGTCGCAGCGGCTGCAGCGGCAGTCCCTCAAACGTCGCGAGCAGTGGACAAAGCTCCGTCTTTTCGTTCGTTTGGAGGTCCATGGCGCTCAAGGCAAACTTGAGAGCGTCGCTCTACCAGTCATATCTCTAACTATCAAAGAAAGCAAGGTCATTGGCACCGTTGAAATGTGGAGAAGGCGCCGGGGCACGTCGTCGGGACTGCAATACTGGAGAAACGAAAACTGCGGCTGCATCGACCACGTGCGCGTCGGAGGCATGACGACGTTCGACAGCGCAATGTCGTCGTCCGCGCCTTCGAGCAGCGCAAGCGACCGCGCCGTCGGCGACGACGTGTAGAGTGCGAGCTGCATGTCGCACGGAACGACCGCCGCAACGAGCGCATTGACGTCGAACGCCACGCCAAACGTCGAGTCGATGCTGTCACCAAAGTGCATGCGATGCAGCACGACGTCTTGCGATGCCCCCAGTAGCACGAGCACCAGCGTGTTCAAGCTTGCGCTGAAATGAATGCTGTGGCGACTGCAGAGCGAGAGACCGGTCGGCACAGCCGTAGTTCTACGCAGCCGTACGATTGCCAAAATGAAGAGAAAATGTGGACAGTACGGGGAGGCGACCGCGCGTGGCTCACGTCGCAGCACGTCAAAGATATCGAGTTGGCCTGCGAGGTAGGCAGCTGCCAAGAGTCCTTGGCCATCGAACGCAAGCGCTTGCACGGGCGACGTCTTGGTCGAGAAGGTGGCGAGCAGAGCGTGTGGGCTAACCTACGCACAGTGATAAGTGCAATGATCGAAATGGCTGCCTTCTGGCGCAGGTTACGTCGTCGCCGTTGGCTTTGCTGTGCTCGTCCTTCGACCACTCGTCGTCGGTAGCGCCGTGGACCGAGCTGCCGGCGCGCCACACGTGCACGATGCCTAGTTGCTCGTGCGATAGTGGGCTATCGCAATCGGCGCCGCGTACCGTCGGTGCCCCCCGAGGCGAGAAGCTGATGGCGCGCATGAAAGGCCAGCGCGCAGAGGACGCTGCCACGCGACGCAGCTTTCCGGGGGATCTTTTGACAGGCTTCGCCGCTACAGAGTCCTTCGACAGTCGTCACCTATGTAGTTACCTATCTGAGTACTCGGGTGTAGAGAGGCGAAGCCACCTTGATGCTCTGGCTGCCTTCGTGGCCGTAGAAGACTGTGCCCGCGAGTGTCGTTGCGGCCGTCACGACGATCGGGCTCTTCGTGGATGACTTGAGCACCTCTGTGACGCAGCACAGTGTCATCTCGCGGAGGTCCCAGACCACGAGGTAGCTACGGCGCAGCTCCAGCAGCATGATGGGCGTAGAGGTTGTACCGAGAGAGCGAGGCAATGACGTGGTGCTGGCCCGCGGGCACGACGTCGTCAAAGACGTGGGGCTTGTCATGTAGAAGGCAGCTGTCGAACGGAATGGCGCCGAGGACGCAGCCCGTGCGCAGGTCGACCTCGTGCAGCGACGCAGTCGCGACGATGATGAGGGACTCGCGCGCCTGCAGGAAGCGCATGAGGCAGCGTCCAGGAGGATGAGCATAAGCACCGGGTGGTAGACGACGATCTCGGGTTCATGGGCGCGGTCCAAGTAGACATCGGCGATCTTCTCCTTGAGGACAAAGGACGACGCCATCGTTCCTGGTCGCCCTCCCAGATTGCACTGAAAGATCCCGCGATGGTGATTGGAAAAAATTAACTGGATTTCGACCAATCGATAGGCGTTAGTATGGTGTCGGCCTGACAGCCGCACCACGGCGCAGCTCACGGCAGGCATGCTCATATGGGACTGCTTGGTGCTCGAGAGATCAAGCAGGCTAGACACATATTGCTGGTGAAAGCATAAATGTCGAAATTGCTTCAGGGCTTGCACCACCGGACGCCACCACAGAGGCCGCCACGGTATGGACGCGCAGTACTTCTCGAGTAAAGGCTTCATGAGTCAAGAAGAAGGTTTCTTTAGCTCTCATTTTGAAGCCGTGTGGATGATGCGTGTTGGAGGAGAAGCCCTGTCGCGGGTAATCATTGCAAAGTGAGCAGCCACAAGCTCAGCCACACCACACCGTCCCTAACCCTACTAGCTGCATCGTTCTCGCTCGAGTTGAAGCGCCTCCAATGGTGAACCTTGAAATGCTTTCTAACAACGAGGTTTAGATATTAAATCGTTCTAAGTCTAATACGAAGAAAGTTATGTCGTCTCGCGAAATAGCCCAATGGACTTATCTTTTGTTGAACTCCTCGATATCCGAGTGTGGTATTTCGCCTTCTTGCACCATAAA
>NW_008246110.1:5099-21532 GCF_000281045.1 Saprolegnia diclina VS20 | reverse complement strand
GGCTCGGCCACGTACCTCTACACTCCCCAGAACGGTCTCACGTGCAACCTCGCCGTGACGGAGACGTGCGCCGTCCACTGCGCGCTCTCTGAGTGGAACCAAGGCGAGTGCGCCGTGCGCGGGGACCTCGCGGGCCAGCAGACCTGGACGCGCTCCGTCATCACGGCGCCGCTCAACGGCGGTCGCCCGTGCGGTGACCTCACCAAGTACGAGCTGTGCGTCGTCAACTGCAAGCCGGGTGACACGTGGGGCGCGTGGTCCAACTGCAACGCGCAGGGCTTTTCGCGCCGCACCATCAACATCGACTACCCAGCGCAGAACGGCGGTCTCAACGATGCGTGCTTGGTTGAAGAGCAAAAGACGTGCGCTGTTGATTGTGTCATCGACCCTGTCTCGGGCGACGTCACGCAGCCGTCGCTCAACGGCGGCAAGTCGTGCTACGAGATCGCGCAAGAGCAGAGCATTCCGGGCAGCTACCCCAAGTACTCGATCACGTCGAGCGTCTCGTTCATGACGATGCTCTCGAGCAACAAGTCGTACGCGCTCGCGGCCGCGGCCACGGGCGGCGTCGGCGTCATGTTCCTCGTCGGCTTCTTCACGACGCGCCAGCGCAACGGCTACAACTCGATCGCGGGTCAGGCCTTGTAAGAGACACGGCGTCTTGCATGTGGCAACAGCCGTCATGGTGTTCGACCTACGTACGAAGAAGAAAGTGTATTTGTGAGTGACTTGCGATCTTTCTCTTGATATATCGAAAGCGATATTGGCACGGTTACGTTGATACACTTGGAGCACGGGGCAAAGTCAAATGTATCGAAGTATCAGTTTCTTGTATTGAGGTGTGAGATCGAGTCGTGGTAGCTTTGGCTCGGCTCGGCGTCGAACCGGCTGCAAATCCCAAGGCAGAGCCAACCCCAAAACCGGTTGGGTCGACATGAATCATACCTGCTGAAAGCGCGCTGGCTGGCCGAGGGCATCCTGCGCCTTCCTACGAAACGCAGGTCGTTATGGACATAGGGTTTCGAGACCGCAGCCTACTTTGCTGTACCTACGAAAGTAGACATTATCCCGCTCGATTGTCTCGATTCATCTGATCTGATACTGGGTGCTGTGAATACCCCATTCGCAAATGGATTCAAAACGGTGGAGGTCCAGTTGAATGAGATCATGGGTCAAGCACAAGATATTCCGACAAAGTGGTATAGAACCGACTAGCTCATGCTCTGTGCATCCTAGCTCCCCCAGGAGGTGCCCATGTGAATATTATGTCTTTTATATATGAACGTGTTTCACGTTGTATCTTCGTTATCATTATAATACAAAAAGACTTTGTATAGGTACCGCTACGTGGGAGTCAGCACCACTGGGTTGTAGGCAAGAACTAATATCTCTGAGTTTATCTCGTCGGCCCGTTCAGTGTATACAATGCGCGGTGAAGACGCCCATACCGGACGTGGCGGCAGACTTCGTTCTGTACAAGCTGGTAGTTTACGTTTACAAATCATGAAAGATCGGCGGCGGGTCCGTAAAGTAGCTATTGCTAGCGCCCGTCTCGCCCGGCAGCGACACCTTGCGCATCATTTCGGCCTTGCGTTTCTTCGCCTCCAAATGCGCCTTCATGCTCGACACCTGCATCGTGTTTTTCTTGCGCGTCTGGAGCTCCTGCTCCTTGTGGTGCTTGACGCTCGCAAAGAAAATGTCTTCTTCGGTCGCTTCGTCGGCCTCCCGCCGGGCAAAGATCGCATGCTGCGTGTGCCGGACGTGCTGGACGATCGCGTATGCCTCATGGAGGTGGTGCTCGATCAGAACTGCGTCCGCGTACGTGGGCCGGATGCCATGCGCAACGAGCGCGAGCTTGACATCGAGCCACACCATGCCGAGCCGGAACACCGGAAACTCCTTTGCGACCGCGAGCGTGATTTGGTCCTATCGATCATCCGTCCTCGGCCGTGGTCGTTCGATGTGTACCTCGTACGAGAGGTCGTCGGCCATGCAGGAAAAGCCGACGCTGGCGAGCACGGCGTAGATCTTGGCCCGCAAGTCGACCTTTTCCGTGGCCGTCGCGAGTCCTATCTTGTCATGTGGTTTCGATTGCATTCGATCGTGGTACGTCGATTCGGGTCCGTATTGCGGAAGCCCTTGGCGTGCGTGATGGCTTGCTTGAGCCGCAGAAAGGCCACTGGCGGCGGTGACACGGGGCGCTTTTCGGGGGCTACACCATCGACATTGGAGGACACACTCGCTTGGACATGACAATTACAGGTCGCAAGCGTCTGGTCGTCCACCAGCCCGTGGGCGAGTAGTGGGCGGTGGACGTTGGCGATGACACCGCTCGGCGGGCGGGCGACGCCCAACCGCTTCTCTTCGTCGGCGTACATGAGCAGTAGCATCTGCGACGCGCTAATGTGCTTCTTGCTCTTCCACGCGTGGTAGTACGCAGACGCTTTTGAATTGACGCAGAGCTCGGCGAGCGCGCCAAGCACTTGGCCGCACATGATGCGCGGTGCGCTACGCGTGTCCCAGTCGCAAGTCGTTCGGATGACATAGGTCGTACAGCTCCAAAAGGTCGAGCAGGTTGTCGACGCCTTCCGACTGGATGAAAGCGATCTCATTCTCGGGGTTGCCAATGATGCTCGACCAGATACAGCCGACGATGGCAACGATGAGATTGTCTTGGCGAACCGCGTCGGACGGGTTGAAGCGCATCGACTGCAGCACTACGTTGACGCCGTTCGCACGACGGAACCGCGCTTGGTTGCTTGCATGGTGCGCGCAGAGCTGGCTGCAGATCGTGACTAGAATCCATATATGAGTGCATGATGCCGATCTGTCATCGATTCGTACTGGCCGTGCGCCGAATCGAGCACGGGTGCGACGAGTCGCAGAAGAGCGCCAGCATGCCTTCGACGCCCGAGATGTCACCAATGTCTTGCTGCAGCGTCGGCGTCGTCACGACTTGCATGAGTATCAAGAGCGCAACCGCACACGCTTCCGGGTCGGTCGCCGCCTAGTCCACGACCATCTCAATTTGTACCATCAATTTATCAATTTGTCAAAAAAAATACGGTGACGAATTCGAGGATCACAACGTGGCCGTTCACGGCGATAAAGCGCTCGGGCACCAACGCCGTGAGGTTGGAGAGCACGTTGAGCGCGAGCACTTGGAGCGTCCGGCGCTGCGACGGCGTCCACTGCGTCGCGACGGCCGTGTGCGCGTCGTCCGGGCGCATCGCGACGTACATCAAAAGCACATCGACAAGCGCCGAGTCGGCGACAATTGGCACCATGGCCTCGTGCCCCGTGCAAATGTCCGAGAGGAGAATCCATAAAATGTGCTTGAGCTCGAAGTCTTCGTCGCTCGCGCTCGCAAAGTTGGTGGCTTTGGCGAGGCCAGCCAAGTGACCGGTTTCGCAGGCGGTCGCGTACGCGAGTAGCGTGTGCAGCCATTGCGAGGCTTCAAAGCACGGGATGTTGCGCCGCTTGGACGCAAGGATGTCGGCAATCATGAGGCACATGTTGCTATACCCGACGAAAATCCGCAAAACTCAGCAAAAATGAGCAAAAAAAGTACCGGAGCTCCTTGTCTTGTTTGCGGTGGCCTTGCAGAAGCAGCTGCTTGAAGAGCTTGTGGAGCACGTCAAAGGTGCGTGGCGAGCCCATGACGTGGATCGCATTCGTTGTGCGAAACGCGTGGATGAGGACACTGCGCGACACGCAGCGCTGGATGCTGGCGGTCGCCGACGCGCACGACTCGAGGACGTTCCATAGGATCTCCATGCAGAGCGGGAGGAGCTCGTCGCGGAGGTCGTGGATGCTGTCGAGGATCTCAATGATGTACGCAAGCGTCCCGGCCTGCGTGAGCGCCTGGGCGTTCGGGCCCCAGCTCGACACTTCTTGGACTAAGTCGACAAGCGGGAAGAGGAGCAGGTCCATGCGGCCGCTCGATGGATCGTCGCCTTCGTTTTCCTACAGTATCAATGTATATATATAAATGGAATGTATCAAGCATCGCAAGCAGGTGTACAAGTTGGTCGTGGACGAGCGTCTCGAGCGCAGACGCGAGTGCTGGCACGATGCCACACTTTTCCATGAGCTGCTGCGAGTAGTCGCGGGGCAATGGCCGCTGGTCGTCGAGGTTTTCGTCGACGTTGGAGCTGCTGCGCACCGAGTTGCTCAAGCCTGCAATGCCATTTTCATATTCATTTTCATTTTGAGAACGTGGGTACAGTTGCCAGTTGCAATGTTGAGCAAAGTCTCGGCGGCCGCGACCTGAATTTGAGCTTCAAACGACGTCAAGAACCGACCGAGAAGACGCGTAATGCTGTGCAGCAGCTGCGGATTCGTAAATTCTTCGTTCGACTTGGTGCGCAGGTACGGCTACGCCAGCGTTTACAAGTTGCAGCGTATGGTCGTGTACCTTGCTGCAGTGGGCCGTCCACGCACACACAGGCGCAATGAGCACATCGACACCGGCTTCAATTTTTGCGTACGCGGCTTCCAGGATCTGTGCGACCACCGGGAGGTCCGCAAGGCGAAACCTAAAGCATTTTCTCCATGCCAAATCAGCAAAAATAGCGCCGTCGTCGTACCCTTGTGGGTGGTTTAGCGTCGTGCTCTCGAGAAGTGCAACGTGGCGCGAGTGCAGGTCCGACGTCTGCTTCTCCGTCAAAGTCTCGAGGACCTTGGCAAAGTCGGCGCCGGCCTTGGCCTTCATTTCGGTTTCAATGGACCGGTTACACGGCAGGTTAAAAACACCCAACCACACGCATCCGCAGCCAGAAGGCGTATGGTCGCTGCGACGCTCCTCGATAGAAGGTTGGCACCAAACGCATGTACGCTTGAAGGTCTACGCGCCAACGTCTTTATTAGAGACAGCTATAAGTGTTCTATGCGTGTTCCATGCAGCCTCGGCCGGTCCATACCGCCGGCGCAACACTTGTCCATATATGCCCGTGGGCTTTTAGAAAAACGCATCAACATATACATGGACGTGGAGGCCATGCAATGGTGTTCGTGGCGTGGGTGGTCGCGCCAGGACGAGGTCGTGGGCCGGGGACCACGCGATGCGATCTAGTCGACGCCGTTGACGGCAACGGCAAGATGCGTGCGATTAGCCGTCCGTTTCATCACGCATGTTTTTGTGCGGAACCTCCAGAACCTAATGGGCCGGCCAACGGCCCCAAATCAATGCTACATACAAATATCTAGTACAGGTTGTATATTTTTAAACCTGGCGCTCGGCGGGCTTCGGCATCGGCCGCGCAGGTGCATACAAAATGCAAGTGCAAACCAAGCGGCGGACGTGATTGGTTAAAATGTATTTCGAGTACGCAGGTGGCGGGTGGCCGCCCTTCGATGGCAAACCAGTCATTTCAGTCAATTCCCCTGAGCATCATGAGCTTGAGTGTCCTTCGTTCGACCGCGTCGCGTCGTGCGCTCTCGTCGGCGCGCCACGCGTCCAGCCTCGCGGAAGAGCTGCCGTACCTGCCCGCGCTCCATGCGTCGCCCCTCGCCAGCGAGATTGCGGTCGGTGCCACCGGCAAGGGCCTCGGCGTGGCCTCGGCTTCGCCGGCGCACTGCACGGTTGCGACGCTCGGCGTGACGTTCAACACGGGCGCGCGCTTCGAGTCGGACAAGAACGCTGGTATCTCGCTCCTCGCGAGCAAGTTGGCGTTCCGCTCGACGGATGCCCGCTCGGACCTCGCCTTGTTCCGCGACATTGAGGCCATTGGTGGCAGCATCTCGAGCTCTGTCGGCCGTGACTATGTCAACTTGTCGATCTCGGTGACGCCCGAGCACATTGACGAGGCCGCCGCGATCCTCGCCGAGTCTGTCTTGGCCGCGCGCTGCGCCGAGTGGGACGTGTCGACGCAGAAGGCGAAGGCTGAAGTCGACATTGAGCTCCTCCGCTCGAACGCCGCCGACCTCTTGTCTGAGGGCATCCACGCTGCTGCGTTCTACGACAACCGCACGTTGGGCCGCACCGTCTTTTCGAAGAACGTCTCGGCGCTCAAGGCCAAGGACGTCCGCGCCTTCTATGACGCCAACGTGAACGCCGCCAACATGGTCCTTGTCGGCCGTGGCATCAACCAGTCGGCGTTGAACGACATTGCCAACACGCACTTCTCGGGTGTCGTCGCTGGTGACCGCACCAAGCCCGCCGCTGCCCACTACGTCGGTGGCGAGCACCGCGTCGCCGCCGCGTCGCCGGTTTCGTACGTTGCTCTCGGTTTCTCGGCCGGTGCCCTCAACACCCAGGAGAAGAGCGCTGCCCATGTCTTGGAGCACGTCCTCAAGGGCCGCATCGCCGGTGCCTCGTCGGCGTTCCGCGCCGTCTACGCCGATGCCTCCTTGCTCGGCTTGAGCGGTGTCGCCCGCCCGGACGACGCCTCGGCCCTCGTCGCCTCGTTCCTGAAGGAGTTCCAGGCGGTTGCCTCGAGCCCGCTCTCGGCCGCCGAGTTGGAAGCTGCCAAGAAGTCGTCGGGTCTCTGCTACAGCAGCTTTGTCGACACGAAGAACGGTGCGTTGACGCAGCTCGCGCGTTCGGCGTTTGCCCAGTCGGCCATCACGGAAGCCTCGACGCACGCCGCGTTGCACGCGGTCTCGGTCAAGGACGTCCAGACGCTCGCCGCGAAGCTCGTCGCGTCGAAGCCGTCGTTGGCGTCGGTCGGCGACCTCACGCACGTGCCCCGTTATGATGACATTTTGAAGAAGCTTTAAGCAAGCATAGAAATATTGTGTGGAGAGACCGACGTGTGAAGTGCCACGTCGTTTAGAGATGTCAACTTTGCAAAATGTCGTCTCCCATCGCTCTTGAGTACATCGTACAGTCGAACTCAGTGGAGAATCCATGTATCCGAGCGGAATATAGTAATTGCGCAGGGTGAAAATATAATACAGTAGCTGGCTATGTATCCAACATAATCTACGGCACCAAGCCAGGACTGCCCCAGGACTGCCCAACGAGGTGCAAGGGTAAACAAGAGACGAAGATGCGGTCGTCGCACATCGTCAACTCTTCGCATTCACGACCAATGCAAATAGTTCATGGCACTTTCTCTCGTAGTTTCGTACACCTAAAACTGAAAGGAAGCAAACCTTCGGCCAGAAAATGAATCGAGCACTGGACTGCACGGTGATCGATTCGCCTCGTCATTGTCTATTTCATGCTGCCAACAGCAACCCGAGATTGATATTTTGATCCCCTTTATGAATGAAATGGGAATTGCTACGAAAATCCTATATAGCCGAACCCTGCACCCGTCGCCGCGCTGTTCGGACCATACAGAGATTCCCGCAGCAGGTAAATGTCAACGTTAACCATCGCTTCCGCATAACCTGCCAGCGCCGGCGGCAAAGCCACGCCCCAGTACAAAGCGGCGACTGGAAAGCCTGCCCAGCGAATGGGAGTCGCGTGGTGGTCAATGCGACTTTCTACCACCGGCTGGCCACGGACGTGGAGCACAAGCACATAGCGATGGCCTCGCGTGTTCACCTTGATGCCAAACGCCACTTGCACCGACGTTCCGTCCATCCATCGAGCGAGCGTCGCGCGCAAGTCGCTCAAACTCTCATTCTTGTAGAAGATCTCCAGCACAAATGTCGGGTACGGCTGGCCGTCCCCCGCGTCCAGCACATCGCCACCAACGACGAGTCCCAACGGCGTCAACGAGTCGGTGGCTTGCTGGACGCGGCACAGACGCCGACCCGTCGCGAGTTGGACGTCGTCAAGTTGAAATCGAGTCATGTCGCGTAGCTGGTAGTCGATCGTGGTCATGGCGACGCGACGCGAGTGGTCGTGGACAAATGTGTGTTTGCTGGAGGCCAGCAGTCGCCCGACCGTTGGGTTCTCGATAAATGGCTCAAACACCCACCGATGCAGCAGCTCTTGGCCGACAATGACTGCTTCGGCCAACGAAATGTGCGGGGCGACGACGACGGGGCCCCATGACGCATCGCCGTCAGCGTCGACGAGCGGCGCCGTGTGCTCCAAGGCCGCATCGATGGCGTCGAGGTGGGCGTGGGCAGCACCCACGTCGATTCGAGGCGCCGATGCGTCCTCCTTGATCGAGAGGTTCTGGAAGGAGGTTGCTCCGAAGCTTGCCATTTGACGGTTGTCGGTTGTTGGTCGTCAATATCCCTTGTTGGTCGTTGACTTTGTGTGAGGGACGTTGCTCGTTCTAGTTTTGGACACGTGTGATTGGTGGCTTCTATTTTCAAAGCGTGGCGATTGGCCGATTGCGAATCTTTCAGCTTTTCGTCGTCGTCGATTTTAGTTCCAATGGTTGTGATTGATTGGTCGGTTGCAGATCAATCAGCCTGAATGCCAAGGATTGTACCTTGGTCACCGGTAGTAGTGCTCCAATGGGAGGCCTCGGCTGCGTAGCCTTATGAGCTTGCAGATGACAAGCTCTAGCGATCACGGAAGACTGCGCAGAAAGCTGCAGTCGATGCCATGGACATGCCAACAGTGATGCTCCGCGATGGATTTTGACCCGGGAAAATGTCAAAACGGGGTGTACGAGGGCATCGATATAACAGCAAAGGGTAAATTGAATAGAATAAAATACACAGACTTGGTTCTACTCTGTGTGGCACGCGGTTCGTCGATATTTTCACATACCCCTCTTCGTACGCCGCCTTACCCGCTAACAAGACTCCTACACGACACTCCTCGAACCTACCTCATCACTCCCACCTGAGAGTACCTTGTCAAACAACGCAAACACCCTGCCGAAAACTTGGGCGAAAGGTTATTTCTTCTCTAAATTCGTGTTTTGACGCAGCTTTTCTCAAACACACCCAGTTGTGTCATTTTTCTTTTAACCCTGGATCTGATTCCCTTCTCGGCCTTTCTGTTTCTTCTCTTGGGACAGGGCAGATCCCACAACTGGATGGGCAGCATATAGCAGCACAACTCAAATGACCGAATACTACCACAAGACCGTCGAGGCGATGGCGCACAAGCAGGCCGCGAAGGCAAGCTTTCGCAGTAAGCTACCACCGAACTTTGCCGCAGCCCTAGATCACTTGGATATGATGGAGGCGGCAGCTGTGGCTGACGCACCGTACGTCGACGACGATGGCGACGCGTCATGGGGCCCATTTGTCGTCTTCCCGCGCATCTCGATCGACGACTGTAAACTATGGTACTGGGAACACGACTTGGAGTTTCCTCGCTGGTCGTTTGAGCCGTTGGCGGACGACCCATCGTTTGGCCGCCTCGAGGTCTTCAGCGACTGCACGCTTCTGCATCAGCACACGCATCGCGTTGTGACAGCCCTGGTTCTCAACGAAATGGTACGCACCATTGCCACGGTTAACATGCACTTGTGCCTCGGTACAACGATGTCGATGGTGCCGAGCGGCTTGGGTGTGCGCGGCGACGTCCTCCACGGCGGAGAAGGCGAGCCCTATTCGACGCTTGTTCTCGATGTCTTTTGCAAGAACGAGAGCCTCGCGAGTCTGCGCGCGACGCTCGCTCGGTGGATGGACGGCACGTCGGTGCAAGTCGCCCTCGGTATCTAGATCTTTATGCGCAGCCGTCGCTACGTGCTCGTGCTCCATGTCCGGGGTCAGCCGGTTGAAGAAGTCGAGTTTGGCTTTGACAAGCCGGTGCGCGCAGGCCTCGCAGTGTCGTTCCCACTGGGCCTTATCTACAAGGGGTTGACGCGGCCCCCAGTCGAGTTGCTCGGCCACGAAGACGATTTGATCCGACTCGACTTGATGCTATTGCGCCAGCTCATCGCTCAACCCCCGTAACCCTCTTAATACGAGCTGAGCTGTACCAACAGTCGTGCTTTTACATCGCGATCCGTATTGCAATGAGCAAGATTTCTTGTCATTGAAGAGGCAAAGAAACTATATTGGTGGGAGGCACGAGTACTGTACAATTCAGGGATGGCGAGTTGCTCGATGTGTACCATTAGTGAGTTGTGACGAACGAAAGACTCCAAGACGCCATTAGGAAGTCGATCCAGTACCTACTAAGTCAACATGCAAGCTCCGACACAAGTCCTGGCCACGGGTCGATCGTCATCGTCGACAACCAGAACGTCTGCGGTATCTGCAGAAAGCAGATGATTCGTCACCGTGTCTTTCACGACCCTCGACTCTGACAAACACGGTTAGCTGCCGCTCTTGTAGCGCAAGACCAGAGGCTGCAGATGGGCAATCTTGTGTGGCTGCGAGTACGAAGTGTACCGACACATCCATCTGGGAACGATACAGAGCTTTCTTTTCATATGAGGACTCGGGACTTGGACAGTTTTGTCGGAAAAAGCCTTCTGCCACCAAGGTCCTTGACCGCATCCCCTGCTTCTACTGTCCGGATAACTGTCCTGATAACTGAGAGCTCGCGGAGCTCTTGGTACTCTCCCAGCTCTCAGCAACTCTTACTCTCTTCTCGGCTCTCAAATGCTGAGAGCTGCATTCTCTAATCGTACTGCGACGCGGGCACAGAGCGTCGCTTAAGCGGCATCGACGTCCGGCAACAGCAATTGCAGAGCTACACATGCCATCAGAATCTCAGATCTTATAGCTTGCAGCAGCTCGCACCCGCGGTTTGCGCCGCCGTCAAGGTCGTTGGGAACCGAATGTCGAACCGCACGACCAAGTCGCCACGCCTAGAGCAAGGACGACGACGGGCTACAGAGACGAACGCTTCGTCGGGTCCTACCGTTGCGGGTCGTGGCGCAGCGGCATGCCTTGGTTTGGCACACGCACAACTGCGTCTACACATGCCGAGGTGACGCCTCCTGACGACCCAACGACGTCGCCTCGTACGTGGATGCAGTACGTCCTGCGTTGTGATGGGCACCAAGTCGCCGCTGAGGTGCTCCATGTACGTCGCGACGCCCGTCAGCGCCTAGTTGCGTCGTCATGCCTGCGACGTCAACTCGATTCAAGGTACGACCTCGGCGAGTGAAATGACCATGATCGTCTCGAGGTCGTCGCCACGCCGCACAAACCTTGTCGGCGATGCCGATGGCACCTACGCGACAGGTAGGCTACGTCATAGTATGGCACGAAGCGAGCAGCACGTACGAGTCGCACAAGGACGTCTCCGGTCGCCACGTGGCGCTGTGCATCGCCGCCGCCCGTCAACAGAATCTCGTCGCCGTGCATCATGCCGGGCGCAACCGGGACGGCGATCGAAGCCGACGCGTGGTGGTGCCCGTGCCCGTGGCAAATAGGGCAGACGCGGTTCGGAAGATGGCCCGCCCCGCTGCAGCGATCGCAGCCGTGCCGAACACGATGGACGCGGTGGCCAAACCGTTGCTCGTGCACGACCATGCCGGCGCCGCCACACACGGGGCACTACGCAAATCTCATTGAATGGTGCTGGTTGACTGAGTGTCACCTTTCGGAGGCCCGCGGCCTGGTCGTACCCGTGGCCATGGCACACTGCGCACACGACTTGCTTCTCAAAGTCCACCTAATTAGCACCTTTGTCAATGCTACAAATGACGCAAGGATGATTCTACTGTTTGCACGCCGCCATGGAAGAGCGTCGCGAGATCCACTGCGACATCGAGCCGCGTCGGGCGCATCTGCCGATCTATGCATGCACGTTCGTTCGTTCTCGAGGGCCAGAGCGCGAGAGGCATGTGTGTGTTACCTGGCTGTACGAACGACGCCATGGATGTCACTTGGCTGTACAGCTGGACCATGATGAGGAGGAAGCAGACCGCGCCGCCGACGACGACACAGTGCACCCAGGACACGCCTGGCTCGGCCGTCGCCCGGCGGTGCTCGCGCAAGGCGGTAGCCCAAGCGACCGCTTCTTCGCTGCTTGTCTTCTCGGCGGGCAGGCCCGATGCAGAGCTCGGCGCCCGCACGACAAAGCTCCGGCGGCGCGTCGGCGAAGGTTCCATGGCCACCGCCCGTCGTGAATGCAATAAGGAATGATGGTCAAATGGTCAAAATGAGGGTCTGTCTATTGGAGTTACAACGTGTTGGGCTTCGAGGCCGTTGGCGTCGCCACCTTGCGCAGGCGGCGCGGCTTGCGCACCTTGGGCGGGTACACCACCTTGGGCAGCTCGTACGATTCCTTGTCCTTGGGCCACTGACCGCCCCAGTGCGACTTGCGCGCGGCGCGGTAGGCTTCTCGAACGGCGCGGCCCTTGGTCACGGCGCGGCGCTCCAGCGAGCCCTACCAAACTCATTCTCGGACTGCCTTCATCAAGCCATGAAGCGTACATTGGGATGGCACAGGTCGATGGTCACTTGGCGCGTGCTCGTCAGCGGACCGCTACGCACCGGATGCTAAGACTTCGCTCGCATATCGTTCTCGCACGCTTACCGTGTCAAGCGCGCGTGCGTCTCTTCCTCGGTGGCCGCCGAGCTGTAGCCCGCCTTCTTTTCAAGCGTGACGTACGAAAACTTCATGCTGTGGTAGCCGGTCCAGCGCTGCGGCGTCGGGAGGCGCGGCTGGGACACCTGCGGCGTCCGCTGTACAAAATGGCACCACTCGCCTTCCTTCATCGGGCACTAGAGGACACACACGACATGTCATCGTGCGTAGTCCACTATAAGGAGTCATCGCATTTGACTACCTCTTTGGCGTGCGGGCACGGGCCGAGGATGCGACCGCCTTCGACGTGCGGCACCGCGTCGTCGGACGTAATCACTTCTTCTTGGTTGGTCGTAAGCGAGTCGAGCACAAACTGCCGCGCCGAGCGCACTTGAAGCGAGCCCCACGAGTTGCCTAGAGTCGTATTTAGATGCTTCCATTGGTATACGCATGATGACGCACCGCGGTCGACGATGACGAGCCGGCCGCCATCCGCGAGCAGGCTCCACAAGGTCGAGACGATCGCGATGCGCTCGACGTCGTTGGTGATGTCGCTGAGCACAAAGCTGAGCGTAATGAGGTCGTACGTCTTGCCCTTCTCGATCTCGCGCTTCATTTCCCCGAGGCTCTTGCGGAACGAGAGGCCGCGGAAGCCTTCCATCGTCACCTGCGCCGCATCCAGCATGCTCTGGCTCGGCTCAATGATGCGGTATTCGTTGATCGAGTCGCCGTAAAACTGCTTGGCGACCCATGCCGCCGTACCTGGCCCGCCGCCAAAGTCCAAGAGGCTCTTGGGCGCAAACGCGGCTTGGTCCTTGTCCTGGTCCTTGTCGTCGTCACGGAAGCTCACGGCCGGCTTGGCCATCTGCCGAAAGACGTGGTGCACGGACGAGTAGACGCCGTCCATCTCGTGGGCCATGTACGCGAGCGTCTCTTGCGGACCATAGGCAAAGGCCGGGATCTTGGGCTTCTTGGACATTTCCCAACCGACTTGTTCGTTGTGGGCGTCACGCGGGAAGCGCTTCGCCTGCTTACCGAGCGTGATGGTTTCTTTGAGCTGCACAAGCTGCACGTGCGTGCGCTCCTTGAGCAGCGACGAGACGCGTTGGCGAAGGAGCTCGGGCAGGAAGTGCGTCATGTTGAGCTGCACGTTGGCGAGCGCCGACGTCTTGGCGCCGATCTCTTCGGCACGGCTAAGAATGCTTAGCGTCTCCTTGCCTGTCGCCAGCGCCTCCTTTGCCGAGCTCCAGAAGGCCCGGCGCGGCAGTAGCAGCATCGTCGTCGTCGACCGGCGAAGCATCTTGCTGCTGATCTTTCTGTTGCCCTTGATGGCACCTCGAAGCATCGGGCTCAATTCATTGGACAAGAGCTCGGTGAGTATTATTATTGTCATTTCGACGCTTTATACTGACTATTTGTATTGCATATTTAGTGTTGGTATTTTATTTAGTGTTGGTATTTTACGACGCGCGGGGAATTTTAATATATTATACTATTCACGTTGATATGAATAGTGTTACAACTGGTATAGTGTGTGTATGCCTGGCCATGCTTGATCTTGATGAGCTTGATGAGTCCCCGTGGATTCGCAGAGTGCAGACAGTCGAAAGCAGAGGCGTCCATCTCTACCGACGAGTCACGCTTGCACCGCCAACGCTCATAGTCGACGGAAACAAGGGAACCGATCTCTCGTTCGAATCTGCATAGAAACCTCAAACCAGCTCCTGATCATGGATGCGAGCTCGGGCTGCACCATACTCGTCACAATACCAAACCATCACACCATGGAGCTGGCCTTGGCAACTTCTCGCAAGCGATCATTAGCGTCTCGTTGTAGTTGATCGTCGTGTGATTACATTTACTGTGCTGGCACAATGCCATAAATTACTGCCCGTACTTCACTGTGCCCTTCGATCGGGCTCATCAATCGTACGAAATGCCAATGCCGTAGTTCTTCATGCGGTCGTGGTGCCAACCCTTGAGGTTCATGTGCAGATGCTCGCGGAGGCCCATTTTGGTGCGCCCGGCATGTTCGCGCGCCGTGTCGAAGAAGGATGCGATCATTTGGAGGAAGAGGCAGTCGTTGGACCACGCGGTGGCGTCGACCGTGCGGAGACCGCGCATGAGGTCGTCTAAGAAGGCGCTGACGTTGCTGAGACGCGAGACGAGCGTGCCGGCCAATTGAAAGCCAAAGAGGCTAAACGACGAGAGCGGGTGGTTCATCAAGTGGCTCGTCGCGAGGCTACCAAACGTGCAGTGGTCGCCGCGGCACGTACAGAGCCCATTTGTCTTGAGCACGCGGAGCAGATTGCGCCGGAACTCGCGCAGCTCGGCGTACGTTTTTGCTGTGTAATGGCGGCGCACTTGGCCGTCGGGCCCGACCGCGACACCCAGCACATACTGGAGCGTGCGCGCGCCGGTTTGGTGCGAGAAAGTCACCGAGAGCGCGTGAAGCTCGGTCGCGTCAAAGGGCCGCGAGGGCCCAAAGCGCGTGAGGCTGGCGCCAAGCCCGCCGGTCTCTAGCAGCGTCGTCGTTGGCATGCTCCTCGCAAAATGCCGATTGAAGCCGGCACCTCAAGGCGTGACTAGCGGCGCGGCTGTCCATACAAACTGCAAGTGCAATGCGCGTGGCGTGTCACGTGGCCGGCTGGTCCGATCGCGTTTAAAGCGAGCTTTGTATTGGAAGCCGGCGCATTAGTCACGGTCCCTTTTTGTGGACAAGTCGCAAGCTGCTGTTTCGGTGCTGCGAATCACACGCGTCTTAGCTAATAGGTAACATGAATTAAATAACATGCTGGAAAACACGCCACGCAATCGCCCAAATCGGCGATGTGCACTTGGAATGGGCGAGTGGGCCAAAAGCCATTTGCTTAATTGAAACTTTATAACCTTTGAAAAGAAATACGGATCCCGCCGATCAATTGCCAAAGGGTCGGGTTTCGCATTCTATTGCCTCGGGGCGCTCCAGGCCGCGAGATCGGCGCTGTGCCGCTGCTGCAGAGGCAGCTAGCCGTTGCCAACGGAAGGCCTACTCGGGGTATCAAATCGAGCCCTCCGCGCACAAACCACTGGACTGCGCAGACGGATGCATTGCGGGCGCCGAATGCCAACGAGAGATTGCAGCCGCCGCTATCTACGCGGCCGAGCTCCAGCCTCAACTGCGGAGCTGCTTCGTTTGGCTGCTCGATGTTGGAGCCGACCGATGCGATGTAGGCGTGCATGTGTGGCCACTATGCGTTTGTGCGATGAAGCAACAAGGGTTACTTCATGTTAAGCGTAATGTAAAGCGCGTATGAAGCTATGAATTCGTGTAGTCGACACAGAGAACGCACTCGTAGGAGCGTGTCGTATATTGTGCAGTTGCGCCTGCCGCCGTCGGTCTTGCTGCAGTAGCCGTCGCGGTGAGGAGCGACCCGCCCTGAAGCAGGCACGTGTAGCAGGCGAGGTCTTGGGCCACCGTCGCGGTACAAAGTTGAACGGACTGGAAGATGAGCCGGGCGCGCCGCCGACGAGACGACGACCAGGAGGTCTAGTCGCGCGGACCGATGACGAGGCAGTCGTGTGGGGCGTGTCGAGCTAGGCGCTCGACGAGCTGGGCGCGTGGGCATGACGAGGCGAGAGCGCATTGGTTGAGGCGAGCGCGTGGAGGGCGAGGCGAGAGCGCATTGGTTGAGGCGAGCGCGTGGAGGGCGAGGCGTGAGCGAGGGACGTACGCGTCTGCTCACGTCGTTGTTGGTGGGGACAGCGCCGTGCTCGTCGCGCTTGGCATCGCGACGGTTGGGAGCACAAATTAGAATGACACGGCGGTTGTGTGGTTGGACCCTCACCATACTGAAACCAAGTTGTTTGGCCCAAGTTCCTACTCGCTAGCTACGCTGCCGATTGGCTGCTTGGGACGTATTTCACTCTTTTTGTCCAATGAACGCACGTACAATTGAAGGTGCCGCTGCAGTTTCATTGGGCGGCACCTAGAATTCAGGGAGGTGATTGGGCGCCTCCACTTTTGGAGGCCAATGGTAAGATTGCGTCATCAGCTCTTGATCCATGCATTGCCCCTTGCCGCTTCGCACACTGCACCGGAATAAAACGATGATAAAATAGGATCCAGGATCTTTTCCCTCTCTCTTCTTTTTCGGCT
>NW_008246110.1:0-579 GCF_000281045.1 Saprolegnia diclina VS20 | reverse complement strand
AGCCTCTAAAATAATGTGTCATGAAGAAGTTGGTGTCACGATAGTCTATCAGCCTGTAAAACGAAGCGTAATAAAAACGTCGGTGCGACGATAGTCCATGAGCCTCTGAAACAAAGTGTCATAAAGACGTTGGTGTCATGATAGTCCATCAGTCTCTAAAACGAAGCGTAATAAAAACGTCGGTGTCTCGACAGTCCATCAGCCTCTGAAACAAAGTGTCATAAAGACGTCAGTGTCACAACTGTCCATCAGCCCCTCGAACAATAAAGACGTCGTTGTCTGGACTGTTGGTCAGCGTTTAAAATGTTGTGTCGTAATGGCGCCAGTGCCTCGTCTGTCGTCAAGCTAGGGCGGTTCAGGTGAACGGCCCTGGGAATAGCATAGATGTCGCTGTCGTAGTTGTTTGGCTGCACAAGCACGTCACATGGCTAATAATATTGTGATAATAAATTCACATGGCTAATAATATTGTGAAAATAAATTCGCCACGGACCGGCGAGCGAATGAAGAAGAAGGAGATTGCTAGTCTCTACGTATGCGAAGTCTTTGTGTAACTATGAAGATAACGCGAAACACGTT
>NW_008246109.1:529322-532351 GCF_000281045.1 Saprolegnia diclina VS20 | reverse complement strand
GCGCAGCAACCGCGCTCGGGTCGTCGCCCATCAGCGAGCAGAGAAAGTCGTGGACGCGGGAGACGAGCTCGACCATCTCGACAGCGCCAAACTTGGCGAGAACACGTTTGAGACCCTTGACGGCGCTCTGAAGGTCCTCCAGCGTACGCATCGGCGGGACGTCAAACATGGTGCGCTGTGCAGGCGACGTGTCGGCGAAATGGGCCAGCTGCAAGCCTTGGCCAAACGCCCAGCTGTAGAGGCCGCGGAGAACGGACGGGTGCGCCAAGAAGCCGGTCGTCACGTCGTTCTGGATCATCTCCAGCAACGACTGCGGGCTTGTCGAGCAGTACACCGGGAGAAACAAGGCGATGGCCACCGACCGCTCGTGCGCTGACGGGGTGAACGGTTGCGCGTCGCTTTGCCCGACGCGGTGGCCGTCGTCCGCGTCGACCACGGTGGCCTCAACCACGGTGGCGTGTTGAGCGGGCACTGGAGCAGCGTGCATCCCGAGTTGCGAGAGCGCGTCCCGCGTCGAGAGCATGACAAACGTGCAGCTCGTGACGTCGTAGAGCATGACGAGCGTCGCGTTCACTTGCGACAAAAGTTGTTGCGGGCAGAGCACTGGGTAGTCGGCGACCGTGGCCACCAGAGACGCTGCGTGTTGGGCCCACCCGGAGCCGCCGGCGAGTGCGCGATACGCCTTCGAGACGGTGGCCGCGGCCTTGGCCACGTCTTGCACTGGCAGCTGTCGTGCGCACGCGCCGTCCAAGGGCCGGAGCACGTAGTCGGCCGCGGCGACGACGGCGAGTGGCGTCGCCAGCGAGATCTGGACCGTCTCTGTGGTCGTGAGGCGCACGATCAGCGTCGCATGGCAGTGGTAGGCGGACCTCGTCGGGGTGGACCTGATCGACCTCAGCATGGAGCTCGGCGCAGTCGCTCCAGGCGGCGTCGTCGTCATCGTCAGCGCGTCGTGGCCCATGGCCGTCCAGCTTCTGTCGCTCGCTCGCCTCTTGCCGATGCGATCGTGGGGTTGTATTTTAACCAATCATAGCGACACATGTCCAATAAATAAGCCAATCATCGTCACGTCGAGATACCGAGCCGACTCATTCATTTTTCATTTGGCCGGACCAAGAGAAGACGAGAATGACCAAGCAAGATGCCAAGGCGGCCACCGCGGCCGACAACGCGATGTTTGGCGGCGCCGAGCGCCAGCTTCCAAGTGTGGCCTCTACGATCGACGAGCTCGGCGCCGCGGCGCCCGCCGTCCAGGCCGCGATCGACGACCTTCAAGGCACCGACGCTGCGGCTCTGCAAGATCACGAGACGGCAGTCGTGAAGGAACTTGCGACGACCGCTGCGCGCATGGCTGACGCTCACAAAGTGCAACATGTCGTCTCGACGGGTACCTTGGCCAGCGCTGCGGACGACTCGGACGAGAAGGAGCCCGCCTTGAAGGTGCGCCGTGTGGACGTTGCCCGCCCGTATGTGCTTAGCCTCCCGCCCGAGATTATCTTCCAACACATCCTCTCGATCGTCGCATGGAAGGATGTCGATGCGTTCATCGAAGCTGTGCCGATGGTTCCCCTGCCACCGGCGTTTGCAAGCTTCATGATGCTTCGTGATGACTTCGACTTGCACCACCACTGGCCGGCCCTCCGTCTGTTCCAAATCCCAGATACGCACTTGCGTCTCGCTCTGGCAGCGCTTCCAGCCTTTCCCTTGATCTGGTTGTTCGTCGACGAGGCGTGGAATGCGGAAGTCCGGCTTGCAGTGACGCTGCGCGAGGTCATTGACGCGCTGCGGCCCGTGCCGCACATCGAGCTGTTTTGGACCAACGAAGTGCCACACACGGCGCTTTTGGACATCGTCAACGCGTATGGCGACAAGGTCGAGGCCGTCCAATTTATCATCTGTCGCTACCTGCCGACAGAGACGGCGGTCTTTGACGCCCTCGCACGCTGCGTCAACATTCGAAGCGCTTCCTTTATTTGCGAGGATTGCCCTAACAAGCTGAGCGCGTGCATTGATGCTGTGACGACGCCAGCACACGGTCGCCTCCACTCGCTTGAAGTGCACTCCTACGGTAGGTTGGACGCCTCTCCTATCGTCGCGTGGCTTCAAAAGCCGTACGCCAAGGCGCTCCGGTTCACCTGCCGTTCTGTGCGCGACGAAGACCGCTTGGCATACGCCATCGCCACGTCGCGTGGGCTCACGTCGCTCCATG
Organism: Saprolegnia diclina VS20; assembly: GCF_000281045.1. Classification (NCBI taxonomy): domain Eukaryota; phylum Oomycota; class Saprolegniomycetes; order Saprolegniales; family Saprolegniaceae; genus Saprolegnia; species Saprolegnia diclina. The sequence continues at coordinate 530,142 of NW_008246109.1, read as the reverse complement.
TCGACGTAGACAGCGACCGCGGCAAGTTCATGGGTGAGCTGACTCGGTATTCTTTGCACCTGACGGACTTTGGCATGTACGTGCAGTTCGGAGACGACGATGTCCTCAAAAGACTCAACTGCCGCAAGCTCACGTCGCTCAGCGTGGAAGCCATTGTATCAGCGGCGTGGCCGCCTTCTCGGCTCTCGAGCATTTTTCGCTCTTAGGATTGCTCCCGACCAGCTTTGGCGATGGCACCTGCCGTCATTTGGTCACACTGCAGTGCGGCGTCGACAGCACGAAAGTGATGCGGAAGCTTGCCAAGTGGCTCCGGACCTCACGCGTCTTGAAGAAGCTGCATCTTCACGGTGCCTTCGGCGTCACTCTCGACGCCCTCGGAAGCATTCTGCCGCAGCTCGTGCAGCGTCGCCTCGAGTCCTTTTCGTTTGACGCGCACTGGGAGACTAAACACAGCATGCCCCCCGTCAACAAAACCGACGCCGAATTGTTGGCCTACGCGCTCAAGTGCCGTCGCCACCACGAGTGCCCTCTCAAGATCCGCATTTTCATCGACTCGCTCGATGCCCTCGCGGTGCTCTTCCCGGTGCTGGCGACGTGCGCGAACGTGAAGCTGGACGTCAAGTGGCCCGACGAGCTCGACGCCGAAGCCAACGCCCTTGCGGCTCAGCATCGTCTGCGCATCGTGCGTCGCCACCTTTTTGGCGGTGCTTTTGCTCCGCCCGTCTAAGCCCCTGCATGTGCATCAGCGATAATAAGACAATGGTAACTCAAAGATTGGAGCTAGCCTCGTTCAGCTGCATGCACTCGGACCTGCAGCTCG
>NW_008246109.1:527925-528937 GCF_000281045.1 Saprolegnia diclina VS20 | reverse complement strand
CTGGCGCTCGACAGTCGGGCAGCACGGGATGGCGCTGGCAAAGTGCAACAGGACGACAAACAGCGATGGAGACCGACGTACGAGGCTACTTGGTGCTTGAGCGCGTGGAAGCCAGGCTCCACCCTTGTGTCGCTCGTGCCTTTACTCGCCAGTCATTCTTGCCGCGTCGTTGTCCTGCTGCTAATGCTTCTTCTTACTGTGTTGAAGAACCGTATCAAGGTGACCACCAAGTACCATTCATGCGTGATTACGACCAAGGGCATATTGCCAAGGTGGCCCGGTCGCTTCTCGGACTTGCGCTTCACATATCACGGCGCCGACGCTGCATCTGTGTGCAGAACGTACGACCATCGTCGCGGCCGTACCACACCACACCGCGCCCGTGCCGGTTTGACTGGCGGTCTTGGTCATCAAGCACGCGGTCGGCCGGCGTTTTGTCCGTGGCCAAGACAAGGAAGCCAAGCGCTGCATCGAAGAGGTCCCGAGCTCGTCCATCTCGGGACTGCTGCATGGCCGTCGCTCGTACAGGACGAACGCATGCCATTGATGCCATGCTCATGCAGCTCGTCTCCCTTGACCCGCCATCTTCTTTTTGCCAAGCGTTCGTTGAAGTTGGTCCGGCCAACCCATTGGCTATAATTAAAACCGTTTTGACCAATCGCATCGCGAAAAACGTGTCCTTTAAAGTGCGATTTTGTAGTTCACGTTAAGTGCTGTCACATCCCCAGACGTTATACTCGATTAAAGTAAGCAATTGCGCTGAAGTGCGCCATCGTACTTAAACGAAATTCACGCAACGCTCCTATTAGGTGCGATTTCAGAAGCGCGCGAAATCTGCAGCGAGCGCCGACGGCGCGATGGTACACAAAAGTCAACGCTCGACCTTTGCTGCGCTGCGCAGACTTTTGTCCAGGCCAACGCACCGCGAATACCGTTAACTACCGCTTCGCATTCAATACAAAAGTTCCTACCAGCTCACCCGCAAGCCCGCCTGCAAGGGACCTGTTGAAGA
>NW_008246109.1:511896-512631 GCF_000281045.1 Saprolegnia diclina VS20 | reverse complement strand
GAGCAGGGGACCGATTCATATCTTCGTTCGACTTCGATGGTTACTTCGAGGCAGCTGATTGGTCAGCACCAGGAGCTGAACGGGGAGCTCTCCTGGGGCCGTACCACTATGAAAAAATCAATTATTATCTGACAATTTTTAGCCACAGAAACGATTGTCAGTGCTATCAAACAATGCTGCCGGGATAATATAAATGATTTGCTATGATTTGATGGTTTCTAGAGCCCCAAAATCGTCGAAATGAGGAAACTATGCGACTGCGAAATCTGGCTGGAGCAGCTTGCAACCAAAAGCGTCTTGGTTTTTGTATGCTCTGTATCCGGATGTATTTTATTGTTACCTACATTCCTAGGGCCACGTATTTGGATAAAGGGCAGATCACCCTAGGAATGTAGGTAACAATAAAATACATCCGGATACAGAGCATACAAAAACCAAGACGCTTTTGGTTGCAAGCTGCTCCAGCCAGATTTCGCAGTCGCATAGTTTCCTCATTTCGACGATTTTGGGGCTCTAGAAACCATCAAATCATAGCAAATCATTTATATTATCCCGGCAGCATTGTTTGATAGCACTGACAATCGTTTCTGTGGCTAAAAATTGTCAGATAATAATTGATTTTTTCATAGTGGTACGGCCCCAGGAGAGCTCCCCGTTCAGCTCCTGGTGCTGACCAATCAGCTGCCTCGAAGTAACCATCGAAGTCGAACGAAGATATGAATCGGTCCCCTGCTC
>NW_008246109.1:486764-495665 GCF_000281045.1 Saprolegnia diclina VS20 | reverse complement strand
CCGCGCGTGGCGCTGGACGTCGGCCACGAGACCCGGTGGGCCGCACGCGAGTACGCACACCTTCTTCCCCAGGAACCGCTCGTGGTTGATGACCTCGTCCAGAATCGGCTTGCCACGGACGTAGTGTACGGTCTCGCCCGTGCTGCTGAGGAGGCTGCTGGACTCGTCGGCCGCCGTGCTGTAGAGCTTGCACACAATATCATGCGGCAGCGGGAACATGAGGCGGTCGGCGCTCAAGAGATCCGCCGGCGCGCGTACGACCCAGTGCATTTCCAAGTTGGCGCGGTGCGTCTCACCCCACTTGTCGCGGCACTGGTTCATCACGCTCAGCATCGGCGTGACACCAATACCGCCGCAGACCATGACCACGTGGTCGTACCGGTCGAGGTCGACGGCCGGCTTGCCGTACGGCCCACCGACAAGCACGGTCAGCGTCGTCGCATCGGCCGCGGCGTGGCACACCTTGTCGACAAACGACCCTTTCTGGAGCGCCTTCATGCAGAAGCCGATCGAATCTTGGTCGGGCGACACGATTGCTGAGAACGGATGCCACTCGGTGGCCGAGATGGACGGGACGCAGACGTAGAAGAAGGCGCACGGGTTCATCGAGGCCGCCCAGTGCTTGGTCTTTGTCGTCGACGGCAACACAAGCGTGACCGTGTCGGGCGCGCTCACGTCGACGGTAGCCTCGAACCGGTTGAAGAAGGCACGGAGACGGCCGAGAGCGCTGAGGCCGTAAATGACAAGCGGGAAGATCATGCCATAGACCACCGCCGTGCTGTGCAGCATGGCCAAGACGATGCCAGCAAGCGCCGCGACACGGTGGAAGTAGAGGAAGGCTTCGTACCAGCGCCGACGGATCGGCTCGAACGCGATGAGCCCCATGGACGCGAACGCGAGGAAGGCGAGGAAGCCGTAGAGCGGCGTCACGCCCTGCGTCCCGTACACGTTAGCGTTGGTGACGCCACTGGCGTTGGCGGTAAGGACCAAGTGCAGCGTGGCGTAGACGACGCACGAGCGGCCGAGCGCCCGATGGAATTTGAGAATGCGCTCGTGCGAGATGCCAAAGACGACCTCCCAGTGCTTGCCGCGCGCGACGGGCAAGAGCAAGAGCATCATGTCGACCAGAGCCAAGTGCCCCGAGATGAGCGCCAGCGCGCGGCCGAGCGACGCGTCCGCAAACTGTGCCCGCACCGAGAGACCCACTGCGATCAGCGTCGCCACGTACACAGCAAGAACGACGAGCTCACCGAGTTTGAGGTCGGCGAGCGACTGCTGGAGGCCGGCAAAGAGGTGCCGCGACGTTGGCGGTGCACAGAGCGTCTTTTGGTTGATGGCGCGCCACTCCCCAGTGTACGTCGCCACGAGGCCAAGAAGGACCATGGTGGCGAACCCCGCCGCGACGATCTGGGCCGTATACGAGGTGACGACGGTCGACATGGTTGCGAGCACCTGGGCCGGGCCCGTCGACGACGAGAGCACGATTCGCGTAGCACCGGCAGCGTCATGGTACGACGGGAACGCCGATGCGCCGTGGGCCCAAAGGAGGTTGGCTGCGCTGTTGTCAGCGAGGGCAACATCGAGTGCCGACGGCGACGTTAGCGGCCGCTGAAAGGTGAACGTGGCGACACCGTTGGTGACACCCGAGCGCACGACCGAGAGGGACGACTGGTCGGCTTGTAGGACTATCGATGCGGCCGAGTACCCGCGCAGTTCGTAGAGCCGGACGGTGGGCGCGCCGGACCCGATCTCCATAACAACGGCGTTCGAGACGGGGCTGCTCACCATGCGCGAGGAGGACGCGAGACCAATCGACACCCATCGCGCGTTGGCGACGGCGGCCGTGACCTGAAAGCAAACGTTGGCGCCTTGGACGAGGCTGCGCACCGACATGTCGGGGCCGAGGGCGACCGACGGGGCATTGGGAAACGCGGCCGAGTCGCAGGCCGCGAGCGCCGTCGAGACGAGACTGGCGACGCCGAAGACGAGTTTGTTGGTTGTGACCATGGGAAAAGATAAAGTGAGTGCCCAACAAGTCGTCACGTTGCTTGGAATTCGACGGATGGATATAGAAGCAGTGCACAGGTGGTCGGCGCTTTGACAATTTGACTTTATTTGGGTCCCCATCTGCACACCACTAGTCACCCCGTCGCTGAAGCTGTCGCTAGTTGTCGTGTCGCAATGGTACCTCCGACTCGCCTCTACGAGACGCTGCCTTGCTGTTCAGTGCCCACACGCCACGTAGCGAACCGCACTACTGGCTGCTCGCCGCCCATAGAAGGTTGAATGGAGCTTATATACCATCGCTAGCGTTATCGGACGACTTCAACCTTCCTTAGTCACGTGATGGCAGCGATGACAAGGTGTCCATCGGTTCTGGACATGGTGGATCAAGGCGGTGATCACGAGGTAATTTGAAGCCATTTGATTGGTGCATTTTTGGCTGCGGAACATTCAAGATCCGGTAGATCTGGATTGGATCTTTCAAAACAAATAGATAATTTTCGTGCGTTGTACGAGTGTTCCGAGATCACGCGCTTCTCTCACTTGAAAAATGGAGCTTTCGATACGGCTCTCTTGGAGCTACCGAGCAGCGAGGTGCAGTCAAGCCACGAGTAAACTCGGACTGTTTTTGCATCGATTTAGTTTATGTATTTTCTTGGCAAAACCAATCCTGGCTTTAGCCACAGACGTCGATGAGCTCGCGTTGCCGTCACCTTCAAGGGTCTTATCGACTTGCCGGTATATGCAAAAACCAAAGTCGCTTCCTGCATGCTCTTCTCACCCAGAGCAGATTGCTGCCAAGCTGGGTTGCTGTGGATGAGTTGAGCTTGTACCAGGGTATCCGTGGGTATCCGTATCCGAATGTATCCGGATGAGTGTTCTTGTAACGAGAAAATGCGATCTTTCAGATGAAACGGCACATGTTCTTCAATCGCATACGATCGAAAAGCCGATGCCAGCGCTGTCGGCCCGCGACCGCGCGATCCTCGAGTTCGCATGCTGCACCTTCTACCTCCAGACCAAGCCCGGGACCGACGAGCCAGCAGCGCAGCCAGCGGCGCAGCTCGAGATGCTGCCACCATCGGGCATGGCTGACGCCGCCGACGACGGTGGCTACGACGACGACTTTGGCCTGGAAGCGGACGACACCACGACTACGGTGCCAACAAGCACGCACGACGACGCGCCGACCAACTCGCTGGACGTCGACGCCGAGACGCCGCCCGAAGCGCCTCCGTCCGTGCTCGCGGAGGCCCTCATGGAGATGGCAGGCACGTTGCTGTACGCAGACCCTGGTTCGATCGTGGTTCGGGAGCACTTGATTGCATGTACTGCAGCACGCCCACGATCGAGGCTCATGCGCCGTCCTAGCGCTTGCCCACCTCGCGTTCAAGACGACGGCCCGCGGCCTGCGCCCGACAAACGACTGCGAGACGATCGTGCGTTTCTGGTGCAACTGTGTTTCTATGGGGCTCCGAGGCGAGTACGACGACATGGGTGCGTGGTCGACTAACTGGCTCTGGGTCCTTCGGTGCGCCGACCTCCTCCTCCTCAACGTCGCGTCCTTGGGCCTCGAGAGCGCGGCGTGGCGCACCAGCATCGTGCGCGCGCTGGACGGTATTTCGCAAGCCTGCCTCGGCACGCAGGACAAGGTCATTGGCAAGGCCATCTTTGATTGGGTCATGGAGCTCGCCCAAGCCTTGTGACTGCTCACTCTCGTATTACACAATGGCATGGGACATGGCGGCAAGCTTGGCCGAGTGGGCATCGCGCCAACACAGTACCTTAACGTTATCATTATTTGCATCCAGCGCTACGGTATCGTCAACATTAGCACCGAGCCATCGCCTCTACATGGCTTGCCAACGGACGCCAGTCGCCTTGCGGTGAGCTTGCGGTGTGGTGGTCGTCGTGCAGGGACGGCTTGCCGCCAATTCCAACGCCCAAAACGGGATATCCGGATGTAGCATTCCACCCTCCGGATACTGATGCATGAAATTCCCCAGCTCAGTACGAGCAAGGCAACTGTACTTATGGCGTGCGTGCCACGCTCCAAGTGTACACACCCACGACGAACCTACACTGTACTGTAGTTTGCTGCGTCTGAAATGAGCTCTACTGGTCTAGCCCAGGCTGGGTCTAGCCCCACTTGGCTCGTGCCATAGAATTCCCTTGGCTCGAATCAGAGGCTACCCGTCGACCCCCCGACGCTGCCCACTCACTAGTCAGACCGTCCTGGCGCCAGGTCGCCCGTTGTTCCGTCGCAGCAGCAGGAGCGAACCAGGCTCAAGCTGCGCGACTGATCTGCGCTCTGATACGCGTGCACATCTGCACGGGACAGTCGTCTCCGCCAAAATCTCCGTCTTTACGATGAGCCAACGCGTCCAACACACCAGATCGTACTTACGTCGAAATAAGATCTTGTCGGCTCGTGAGGGCGCGATGGCTTCGTTGCCACAGCACCATTGCGCTTGGTCATCGGTGAACGTTTTAAGGGAATTTGCGACCGAGATGCCGGATACAGGCCACTTGTCCGGATGCGTGGCGTATAGATCGCGCGCGTGTAACACCACCTGGGCGCGGCTCGAAGGCGCTGGCTTCCAGCATCATTCTCAGACGATGCAGCTGGTCCGCGTCTTCGCCGGCCTCGGGCTGCTCACGACGGCAACGGCCGCCGACAGCGCACCGACCTGTCGCTTCGCGCTCAACGTGTCTCCGGCCGCGCTCAAGCTGCTCGGCGGCAGCGGCAACGCCACGACGCCGGCCAACAGCACGCTCGTAATCCCGAGCATCTCGGTCGCGCCGGGCCAGAAGGACGGGACGGCGACGCCTGTGCCCACGCCCAAGGACGAGAAGAGCAAGACGCCGAGCACGACAGCGCCGGGCCTTCGCAAGTTGCAGATTAAGCCGCCAGTGGAGCCCGACACGACGTCGACGACAGCGCCGACGACCGCACCCACAACGCGAGCACCGACCGTCGCACCGACGCCGCTCCCGACCGACAAGAAGACCACTGAGCCGACGCTGGCGCCCACAGATCCATCGACCAAGTCGCCGACGCCCACGACCGTCAAGCCATCGTCAGGCAGCGGAAGTGGCAAGACACCGACGACAACGACGTCGTTGCCACCCGGTGTGACGTCGACGCCGACACCGACACCGACGCCGTCCAACTCGACCAACGTCATCAACGTCCCGGCGCCGACCGTCGTCACGACCTTTGACATCATTCCATGCGACGCGACGTTCTACAAGTTCTGGAAGACCAAGGGTCTCAGCTGCGGCGGCGTCGACCTCGACGTGTCCAAGGCCATGGAGCAAGCGTGCAGCGTCTACTCGGGCGCCATCTCGATCGGGACCGCCGGCTTCCCCGCGTGCTTCTCGTCGTGCTTTATTCCTGGCTGCGAGAAAGGCAAGTGGGACTATACCGTGATGGACGGTCTCTCGTCGTCGATCTACGCCGGCGTCAACTTTCTCGAGGCGGCGTCGCTCTCCAAGGCGTCGACGTCAGCGACAGCGTCGCTCTTCCCGACGCTCGCGACCAAATTCAAAACGTCCTTCTCGTGCACCTCGTACGACGTGTGCCAGTGCCCCGCGGCCAACATTGGCGGCGCCGGCAATAGCACGAGCTCGACCACCGGCAGCCAAAAGCGCGTCGACACGTGGAGCGACGGGACGAAGAAGACGACCCTCGACTACGTCGGCACGGTCACGTCCAGCGTGAGTGCGACCGTCACGTACACGGCGATCGCGACGACGACCACCATGATGATTGCGAGCTCGGTCGGCGCCGTCGGGTCGTCGGCCACCGCGGCCGCCGCTGGCATTTCGACCGGTGGGTCTGTCGGCATGGCCAGCGCCACGATCGACATTGCGCAGTTCGCCGTGTGCATGAGCCAGCTCAGCTTGCCAGGTGCGTCGCGGCCGTTGCGCGCCGTCGGCGAGCAACTGAGCTTTAGCGTCTTCAACTGGTTTACGTTTGGGAACGTGCCGACGACGACGGCCGCGGTGGCCGCCAACCGCCGCCTCGTCGAAGCGTACACGGGCCAGCGCTCGGAAGAGACGGGCGGCATGTTCCAGTACACGACGCGCCTCGGCATCCGCCCCGAGATGCTCTTCTACGTGACGCTCGCCGGCATTGCGTCCGTGATTGGCGGCATCGTGATCCTCCTCGCGCTCGTGCTCGTGCTCGGCCCGCTCTGCGTCAAGGACAAGCAGGCGTTCATGTCCAACTGCTACGACCGCGCGATCGGGCTCATCATGCTCGTGACCATCATCTCGCAGTACGCGCTCGGCGTCGTGTGCATGTTTCAGATTTGCCTCTGCCTCAAGTCCAAGACCGGCGGCTTCTCCAAGGAGCTCGTGTTTGCTATCTTGACGCTGCTCGTGCTCGCGATCGGCATCATGGGCTACGGTGTCTACGTCGTCAAGAAGTACCAGAACGACATCCAGGACATTGGCACGGCCCAGCACCTCGAGAAGACCGTCCACAAGCGCTTTGGGTGCCTCTACGACGAGTACGACTTTGCGAACCGGTACTTCTTCACGGCCAAGATGGGCCTCGCCCTCCTCTCGGGCATGATTGCCGGTACATTTGCGGTCTCGGGTCAGTCGCAGCTCGTGATGCTCATCGTCCTCCACGTCGGCTTCTTTCTCCTGCTGAGCGTGCGCCGGCCGCACTATGCGCCGTTCGTTCAAAACACCACCGTCGTCATCACGGTCGTCAAGGTCATTACCTTTGGCTTGAGCTTCCTCCTGCTCAAGGTCGCGACCGCCGGCGCGCCCGACGACATCAAAGATGGCATCTCGTACGGCATCCTCGCGCTGCAGCTCGGCGTGCTCCTCTGCCTCCTCGCGCGCCAGATCTACATCTTCTACAAGACGCACCAGCTCAAGAAGGAGCTCGCAGCCTCCAACGACACGATGCGCCACGAAGATCTGTACGCGCTGGATGCGATCACGGCGCCCGGCGCGTATGCGATGGCGACCAACAGCACCAACCACCGCGACACGAGCCAGAAGCAGCGCGAGTGGACGAGCGAGAGCCACCGCATGAGCGACGACAAGCCGCGCTTGCCCCTCAAGACCACCAACCACAACCACAACGGCAAGCTGAAAACCCTCCATTCGGCCAACCAGCAACCACACAATGGGCAGTGGAAGGAGGACGAGTACGACCCGCGCGAGTACGCCATTTGAGCAAATATAATAATTGTATTGACTGTCTTTTCTTCCACCATTTTTGTCTTTTCCTCCAACATTTTTGTCAATACCTGCGATCTTCTAGACTTTACGTACTAGTACCTCGTACCTCTGCAGACACTGCTTGCACAGTGTGAGGAAGGATCTCCGATCTCCCAGGTTGAGGGTCGGTGCTCTGGTGAATGAAAATATGTGGACAGCGCAAAGTTCAGTGGAAGATTTGACGAGGATACGCGATCACTCGAGTGGCAAGCAGCGAGCACCAATGCGGCGCTCATATAGAACGACAGGGCAGGGACGTACGGACACTGCGCATGTCCCAGGACGCCAAAGCTTCTCGTGTTTGCCCTTCCAGCGCGTTTCGAACAACAGTTTAAAATACACTGCAAGCTGCATATCCTGCATGTGAGCCTCCAGCGACCACGAGTGCACTACATGTTGATGCGCTAGCCAGCGTTGTACGGCGTAGAGGTCACCTTGGGCGCCGTGACTCCGTGACTTGCACAGAACGCGTGCCGGCGCTTGGGACCGACGACCAGACTTGGCAGCACCTCCTCCAACTCGTCGTCTCCTATTCAACTTGTTTTTTGTATGAAGAGTGCCGTACACATCGCGTGCACGACCGAAATGGTCGCGTGCGATACGGCTGCGCGGGATCTTGTGTCAAAAAGCAAATAGCAACGGCGATGGCAGGCGCGATCTCGATCCTCAAGTCCGCGAGTCTCTTGCTCGTCGGCGCCTTCCTCGCGTACGCAACCAGATCTTATTGCGCGCGTCCATTTACGCCAGGTGCCAAGTAGGTACAAGGCCATTGTGCTCGCTGCAGCCAACGTCGACCCGATCTTCTTCGTCCCGCTCTTCGTCGTGCTCGTTGTCGTCGGCCTCGTCCAGAGCCTCCCGGTGGCCGTGCACGCGATGCGAGATGCGTACAAGCCCGTGCCTCTCCGGCGGTCGGTCGTGCGCCTCGCACCCTACCGCATCGTGTAGCGCTCCGATAACGCAAAATGTATTTATTCCGTCCACCATCACATTGGCTCATGTCGATGTGAACGCTGTCGTTTCAGCATTTCGTCAGAGTGGACTTGTGTCCTATCGAAGTGCAAATATAAACTTATCGTAATACATATATTTGTTTGACGACAGTGAGCCAGAAACGGCTTTCAACCGCGAAGCGAGCCATTGTTGCATTTGACTGGGATGCTCGGTGTGGCGCGTGCACTCCTCCGTAGTCTCTTTGTTGTCGGTGTCATCGCGTCTGTCATGTACATCACGACGTCTCTCAAGAGCTAAGCCGCATTTGTCCTAGGTTGGCGACGGTGCACGGCCTCGCCGAGGCCATCGACATCATCTTCTGCCTCCCGTTTCTTATCTACGGAGCCACACTGGGCCTCTTTGAAGGTATTCCGCTGTTGTTAGCGACGCGCCACGACGCTGCATCGACCCCGTCACTGCCCGTCGTATGGCAGTGCTAGACGTCATATCTCAAAGACAGTGTAATTCGCTTAGCTGTTGCTCATACTAGAGAAGCGTAGAGACGCGATCAAAGATCTGGAGCACAATCGCCCTGTTGCACGTGTAGAGGTGCGCGCGGGTGCCCTCGTCCGAGCCCATGTCGAGGCAGAAACCCGCGTGCGTGAGGTGCTTGAGCTGCTTGGTGCCGGGATCGTAGCGCCACTTTTGGTTCAAGTTGTTGCT
>NW_008246109.1:484251-486209 GCF_000281045.1 Saprolegnia diclina VS20 | reverse complement strand
GTGACGAGGTAGAACTGCGGCTTGCGGAGCACGGGATATGAAATGTCTTCGGCAATGTGGCACAACCCGGTGCCGCCGACGCCGCGCAGGAGCCGCATGAAGCCGAACTCACCCCACCGGTTGCCCCACGAGTTTTTGATGACAAAGAACGGCGACTCGGCGGCGCCGTACCCGACCGCGAGCACGGCATGGTCAATGGTGCCGTCGCACCCGCCCGTCAAGATGCCGCGCTTGTACAGCTGCCACGCGCTGTTGCCCGCGGCGACGGCGACGGCGACGGGCTGCGTGTTGAGCGCCTTCTCGAGCGTGTCTTCGCCGCGGAGAAGTGGCACGTCCAGAAATGGCATCGGCAGCTTCTGGCACGTCGCTTGGCACTGATGCGCCGTCGCGCTCTGACCGTTCGTGTACGGGTACGTCTCGCTCGTGCAGAGGCCGTTGGACGCGATCCACCTGAGCGACTCAAACTCAAAGCCGCCTTTGCAGCCGTCGCCGGGACCGCAACTCAGCGTCTGCTGCTCGGAGAAGAGCGTGCGTCGGCGGTGGTGGGCGAGGCAGTACGCACTCTCCGTCGCCGCCACGGCAGAGAACGCGAAGCACGAGCCGCAGCCGCCTTGGCTCTTGGCCGGCGTGACGCAGCCCGACGTCCGCCAATCGACGCTGCCGGTTGCGACCGAGATGCCCTTCGACGACTCGGGCAGCGTCGATGTATTGCGCGCAGGCGGTGCTGTCGCGATGTACGAGGCAAACTCGTCGCTCGTCAGCAGCGCAAACGGCGTGTCGACCGAGAACTCGGCGAGCGGGTGCGCCTTTTGAAGCGCGGCGGCCGCGGCCTTGTTGGCGGCAAAGACAGCGAGCTCTGCGTCCTCGCTCGCGCCATCGAGGTGCTCGCGGAGAAGACCGTTGGCAGCCGCGTAGACACCGGCGTCGCTGGCCTTCCACGCAGATAGCTCGTCCCGAAGCGCGTCATTGGGCGAGGCAGACGACAGAGCTGTGGCGAGAGCAAGCGCGCCAAGTACGAACGTGGTCATGGCAAATGGTAGAGTGATGCAGCCACACCAATGCGCGAGGCTGTCGGACGACGACGACCAGATAGATCAGATGCGACGCGAAGAGACGCCTCGTTGCGCGACAGTCCAATGCAGCCGCGTCGTCATGAGGGGTAGCCTTGGCGAATGCGAAAGCAAGCGTGTCCGAGTGTGGCGACGTCGGAACAGGACGCCCTCGGCTTCATCCCGTCGGGTAGCATCGCAAGGTTGCCCTCTCGCAACTCTCACTGGGAGTTGGTTGGCCTTTCCACAAGCCGCCAATTCGATTTTGGCTGCGTAACCGGATATTCACGTGAATAGGATTGGCCAGCTAAAAAAAGATCGACCAATCCTGTACCGCTTCGGCCGCCCTGGCCTGCGCCAAAGCGCTCGGCCGGCTCAACCGCGTCGAAAAATGACATCGCTCAAACTTCGCACAGTGAAAGAGCAAGCTCTCAGGAGCAAGGCATACTATCTATCGTCGACGTTCGAGGCCCACAGCAGCCATTAATGTTGAATCTAATTTACAAGTGGCAGATACCGATTATAGTCGCATTTAGCCACATTTAGTGGCGCCGAGACCTTGTGATTGGTTTGCCGATTTCTCAAGTGCACATTTTAGAGACTGAATTTAGTTAGCTTGACAGGCGTCCAGCGCCGTTGACAGCACTTGTCGCGTCCACCGCGACTGCTTGAAGAAGGAAGGGAGTTCACCTCCAAAGCAGATAGAATCATGGTCTTATACGAGATTCGACAGCAAACTAGAGAAATGCACTGGAAGAATCAAAGCGCTGCAGACCGTTGCCAGCGTCGCACCAGTAGAGATGGGCGCGTGTACCGGACTCCGAGCCCATGTCGAGGCAGAAACTCGCGTGCGTGAGGTGCTTGAGCTGCTTGGTGCCGGGATCGTAGCGCCACTTTTGGTTCAAGTTG
>NW_008246109.1:481058-483691 GCF_000281045.1 Saprolegnia diclina VS20 | reverse complement strand
GTGACGAGGTAGAACTGCGGCTTGCGGAGCACGGGGTAAGCCATAAATGAAGCGACACCGCACATGCCAGGACCACCGACGCCGCGCTGTAGTCGAACGTAGCCGCCTTCGCCCCAGTTAGGTCCCCACGAATTCTTCAAGTTGTAGTACGGCGACTCGGCGGCGCCGTACCCGACCGCGAGCACGCCGTGCGTGAGCGGTCCAGAGCAGCCGCCGGTGATGATGCCGCCCTTGTAGAGGCGCCACGCGTCACCGCCCGTGGCCACCTCGACCGCGACCGGCTGCGTGTTGAGCGCCTTCTCGAGCGTGTCTTCGCCGGCGACCACCGCGACACTGGAGAACGGCATCGGCAGCTTCTGGCACGTCGCTTGGCACTGATGGGCTGTCGCGCTCTGACCGTTCGTGTACGGGTACGTCTCGCTTGTGCAGAGGCCGTTGGTCGCGATCCACTTGAGCGAGTCATCGAGGTACCCGCCTTGGCAGCCAAGGCCCGGGCCGCAGCTCAGCGTCTGCTGCTCGGAGAAGAGCGTGCGCCGTTGGTGGTGGGCGAGGCAGTACGCGCTCTCGGTGGCGCCCACGGACAAGAACGCAAAGCACGAGCCGCAGCCGCCTTGGTCCTTGACCGGTGCGACGCAGCCCGATTTCTTCCAGTCGACGCTGTTGGTCGCCAGAGAAATGCCTTTTGACGACTCGGGCAGCGCGGATGCGTTGCGCGCCGGGCGGGACGCGGCGACCCACGAGGCAAAAGCATCGCTCGTCATCATGGCAAACGGCGTGTCGACCGAGAACTGGGCGAGCGGGTGCGCCTCTTGAAGCGCGATGGCTGCCGCCTTGCTCGCTGCAAAGACGGCGAGCTCCGCGTCCTCGCTCGCGCCGTCAACGTGCTCGGGAAAGAGACCGTTAGCAGCAGCGTAGACACCAGCGCCGCTGGCCTTCCACGCGGATAGCTCTTCTCGGAGCGTGTCGCGGTCGTCGATGGGGGCGGCAAACACAGCAGCCGCGAGAGCAAGCGCGCCAAGAACAAGCGAGGTCATGGCGAATGGTAAAGTGAAATGCCGGTGCAGCCACGCGGTGTCGAGAGGTGACCAGATTGGATATCAGGTGTACGACTGGGAAGAGACGCTGAGAGTGGCAGCATGCCTACCACGTAGTACACGAGTCGGCGAAGCCTCTTCTTTCAAGTGTCGTGGAATGCACGCTGTAGCACGCGGCGATTCTTCAAGGAGAAACGGCAAAGTGGTGCCCGAGACCATTGAAGGTGGTCAAATGGTCTGCTCTCGGAGCGCGCCACCGACGCTAAGGTAGGGTAAACCCACATTTGGAGGCTATTGCCTCGCGCTGGGACCCAACACGTTTCTGTGTGCCTCTCGAAGAGACGCGAAACGCGCCTGCGACGAACGCGGCAGACGAGAGGCGACGCGCGACGCATCGCAGGCAAGTGGATTGAGGACCACAGCTTTGGATCAAACCCGCCACATCTCAAAGGTGAGTTCCTACCGGTAGGAAATCCCATACGCACAGCTCATACGCACATGAGAGGAAGAAGTGGGGTCAAGGCTATCGCAAGGGTCCACCGAGATGAATGCTAGCACGTCGTATTGTATTCATAAATATGACACCACTCGTGTATCACGGCTCTTCGGGAATCGGACTAAGAAGTGTTCGTGCGTAGCGGAAGCGGCTCGTGATCTTATTGGCGGCTGGCTGCAATTTGGTGCAGGGCGGCGGTGGTGGTGTTTGCGTCGCACGAGCGATGGCTCTTCGAGCCTTGGACCACACAACATGATGCGGCTCGCTCTTGGTCGCCGCGTACAAGTTGAGCATCGGGATACTAAGTGAAAATGAACCAGTGACCCCACATGAGACTGAAAGCTGTCAGCTGAGTGATGGTCTACCATCATTCCGCATTGAAGGCATGATCCTCGCTGAGCCGGGCCATACGCAAATTCCTGCGTCTCCAAGAGCGATGAAATAACTGTTTGGGAGAGGGCAATCGGCGCGAGAATCTTCTCGCTGACTTTACTCTTTTATAGCACGAATACGCAGTACTTGCAAAATGGAGTCGCGTCGGCAGAATTCAAGGTACCAGAATATGACAAGTAGTACATTATGCCCGTGTAAACCGAGTCGATTCGATTCGCAGCTACTTCCAGCACGCTTGCCGTCAACATGACGCGGACAGGGATCGCGTATGTACTAGAGCCTACGACTTACTTGCAACACGCTGCGTCCACAACTCGGTCGACAACGGTCAAGTACGTGAGGCCAAAGTGCCCAGTCATATGGCACCTGTAGCATACGAAGGGGTTTTCATTCGTGCCCGTGACAAGGAGCTCGTCGCCCACCGATTAGTTGTCGATGTCGTCGATGATCGTGGCACCGGCGGCCTTGGCCTTCGCGTGGAGTGGGTCGAGGAGCCACTTGTTTGCTTGGTGCTAAACGCTTGAAACTCAGTTGTGGCATCGTCACCGAGTCGCCTGAGATCCCAGACGACGGGTTCATGGCTTCGCACTTGGGACTCTGGTCGACGGCAAACACCTGGATCCCCATGCCGGTGAGCTCCTTCTCCATGATCGACCGCCGATAACGCTGCAACGTGACGTACGCGAGGCGACCGCTCATGGACATTTACC
>NW_008246109.1:472361-479485 GCF_000281045.1 Saprolegnia diclina VS20 | reverse complement strand
CTGGCAAGTCGGAGCAAAGTGGGCGAGGAGAGAATTAGTTTCCTCTCAGTGTTTTGAGCAAAAAAGAAAATCGTGACGACCTCATGGGCCGACCCCACGCCCTCGACGTGTACGTTCTGTTTCCGAGCGAGTCGCAAAGGGCCAAGGGACGCGTGATGGTGCAGGGCAAACCCATAACCAAGGAGTATTTTAACCGAGAAAAATCACACGTAGTAGAGTTCGGGCCGATCGCGGAAGGGCGGGTGCGAAGGAGGTTTGTACGCGTCTTGGACGGCTTGGCACGCGACAGGAACACATTCGCGGCAGCTAAAGACGAGTGTCACGAGGAGAAGCGGGAACACGAAGACGGGCTCGATGGCGCTCGCGGTCGAGAAGAAGACGGGCTGCCTACGCCGCCAGCACGTGATCGACCTCCGTCGATGCGAAATAGCTGCCTACGCAACGCAGCTCAGGAGCACCAAGACCAGCACGACGCGCAGGGCGATGCCAATACGCCGCAACATTGATTTTTGGGTTTCGGTTTCACGCTGATTGACAAGCGCAACGAACGCATTTCGTGAGCGAGTTCCGTGGCCGTTTAGGATTATTCTGGAGCTAGTGAATACAACCACTTGCCATCGTCGGCACCCCACATAGTATGGATCTCGCAGAGTGCATTAATGCATTAAGGTCAAGTCGTGTTTCCTTGATTGAGGCGCATGAATTCGCGACTCAACTGCCGGTGGCGTTGCAAAGGCCACCAATCGCAGCTGTGGTCGGCGTGAAATCAGCCAATCAACAAGCCTCGAGCTGATCCGCGCGCTGGTTCGCCACTTGGTTCTTTGTCTGGCTCACGACTGAGGCTACCGTACGTGACGGGTAACCTTACGCGCGAAGGCCGTTTTGCGGTGTGAGAATAGCCGCATTCGGCGCACTGTATGAGAACGCCCAAGCAGAAGCTTGATCTTGTGTCCGATCAAACGCAAGCAGAATTCCAACTGGAGCGCAGGTTCAGAACGTTATTGAATAGTGGAGGTAGGTCTTCCGAGTTCTAGATTTTAATGTGAAGATCTCGTGGCATATACTGTTCCGAAGTGGGCCGTCGCTTGGGCATCCCTGTCATCGACTTCTCGACGCTGCTCCAAGGACAGCAAAAGACCATGCTTCGCGACGGCTTGCACCTCAATAAGGCTGGCAATCAGTTTTTCTGCGACCAAATCTTGGCGACCATTGCGAGTTCGATCCCCCAGCTGACGCCAAGTGCGCTACCATGGCGTCCGTAGCCTCTCGCAGTGTCATTCGTTCGTTCATCCTGCGGCTACTCATGACAGTAAATGGAGAGCACATTTATCAATATATCTTCGTCCAAGTGTTCATCGTCAACGCTGCTTTTCTTGGGCACCGAGACAACAAGGTGTCGCTCTGCAAGCCGATCTGTCGCTTCTGGTAAATGTCCATGAGCGGTCGCCTCGCGTACGTCACGTTGCAGCGTTATCGGCGGTCGATCATGGAGAAGGAGCTCACCGGCATGGGCATCCAGGTGGTTGTCGTCGACCAGAGTCCCGAGTGCGAAGTGTGGTGGCTCCCGCAGTGCAACGCAAACAACGCAGCGAGGGGAGAGCCATCTCCCAAGAAGCAGGCAGTTGTATTGCGTTACGCCACGAATCAGATTGTGAACTGATCTACACCACGCACGCAAGCTACCCAGACTCTGGGCTTCTCGCTTCCTGGAGTCACAACTCTCCAGCGATACACGCTTGCATCGGCCTGGCATGGCTTGACCAAACCAGACACAACAGAAGCCACGAACCCGTCGTCTGGGATCTCAGGCGACTCCGTGACGATGCCACAACCGAGTTTCAAGTGTTCCACACCAAGCACACGAGTGGCTCCTCGACCCACTCCACGCGAAGGCCAAGGCCGCCAGGGTCCGGTTGAGCACCGTTCTGTTTCCTGTCAGCAGTCTTCGTTGCACGTGCTGGTCCACCCACGCGGTCCCTTGCGAGAGCCAGGCGGAGCTCAGGATTTGTTTTTGCTCTCGAATCGTCGGTTGAGGTGGCGCGTATCAGTTTTTCTGGCTACTTCTTTTCAACCCCAGGAAGCTCACAATGCTCAACAAACCGCATTCCACTGCAGTCTGAAATCTGCGTCGGAGCTGGGTCAGTGGAGCGTCCGCTATTATTCTCACTGCTCGGACCAATCACTGATGGACGATCACCACCACAGTGGCCAGTAGCGCCCAACAATCTGGTTCAGTTGCCCATCAACGGTCAAGAAGTCTGGGCGCTAAACCGATTTCCTTTGGCTTTTGAATCTGCAGCTTGATTTACCACCACTCTTCAATTCTCAGCTATGCCTTTCCGATTCCTCCTTTTCTGATTGCAATAATTGCTGAAAAGCCTCCCGCGAATACAAATAATATGACCTACGAAGGCCCCTTTGAAAAGAAAAACGAGGTCATATTGACGAACATTCTTCACGGTCTACACTCGGTTGAGCGATGTTGTCAGAGTCATTTCAGCAGCCTCTGGGCCAGCACCGATCCGGATCCGGATATAGATTGGCTTGCCACAAGTGACCGGCCAAATCTTCCCGCCGATGGAGTTCCTGGATGCGAGGCGATTGTTGGGAGTGGCGCCAGCCTCTATAGTTGAGCGCGAACTCGAACTGGTTGGGGAACTGCCGTTGACTTGGTCAGGCGCTTCAGAATGCGGGGAAGCGACGGGTCGGCACAGGCGAGGTCGGTAAAGTTGCCTCAAGGTGCGTAGCCAGGTTGGACGAAGGTTGGACCAAGAAGGGTCTGCTTCTAGAGTCAATAAACAATCTCCTTCCGTGCTTATACTGGAGCGAGTGGGCTGCAGGAACATGGCCAAGAAGAAGGTCTCTCGGCAAGACCGCAGCATGCGCACGCCTAATCGCCATAAGCTCGCCATCGTTCGGCTTCCACCGTTGGGACGTAAGCTCAACTGCGATCGTTGTTGCTTTTCGCAAATAAATAGTACTAGCTACGAATTGTCTTGGCTGCCGTCTAGACCTTCACGAAACTGTCTTCTTCGAGGATCGGGCCGAGCGTCCGAGGACTCTGCGCGGCGCGTTGGAAGGGCACGAGGCGGCCGCCCACGAGCGTCGGTGGGTGCGGGAGAGGTGGCAGAGTGATACTGCGCTTGACGCCGGCGTTGGCGCGCACGATGGACTTGCGGGCCTTAGACCACGCGGTCGTGGAGGACTGCGTCTTCATCGTTGAGAAGAGGTGGAGCATACTTGGTGTTGCGTTTGAGTTTGAAGATTGAAAAGTGAGGTTCATTCTCTGAGACGTTGGAGACGCTGGACAGGACACGGTCGTCGGTGATGGTCACTGCGGTGGACGTTGCAGAGAGTGGGATTTCTTGTTGAATCATCCACGTGTGCAACGAAAATCCATAAAAATCGATGCTGCCAATTTCATTAATTCACAAAAACTTCACTGATTCAGAGACGTAAATTTGCTCTTGCTTCTATCGTCGAGAACGAAAAATCCTCCACGCGATGACTCTGTGGGCTTGTCCTAAGAGCGTGCGGTCGAGCCACTGGTAAAGCAGCTTTGGATAGCTGTTTTGGATATATCCAAGTGCCTGGATACAAACTCGTAATGGCATGGTTATCCACTGCCCATCCAACCAGACGGCACCCAGCGCCGAAGAGAAGTGGTCGTAAATCCAGGACCGAGGTTGTCGAGTCTCTGGTCGTCGAATCCAGTGTGGAAGGGAATATCATTTTTCGCAGGTCTGCATGAGACATGCGACGTTGCAGACCGGTGATTTGCTACTGCCAAATTTGGACACTTTGGCAGCGTGGAGATCACAGCGCATCTAGATTCCGTTGATTTGTAGCTATACGCGGCCAGCTGCAATAGTGAGATTAACTCATTAGTAGGTAAAGTCTTACCTGTGAAATTTATATTTCACAAAATAGACGTGATGCAAACACAGAGTATGATACCACTGAGTTATACTTCTCTGTAAGGCAGATCGGGGTGATTTCCGTGGAGCCACTAGCTGAATTTTCCTACTACTGAGATAACCGAATCAAATGCGCCCTTTTCCTGTCGACAGCCCGTCCAACAGCGTCGGTTCTTGTCCAAACTACGATTATTCGTATTTACTTCCATTGCTAGACTAGAGTAGCAAAATAGCACTGTATATATTATAGCGGGGTGACTACAGAACTTATACTTACGCCTTGGCTTTCACCATTTGCGCCAGCATATCCTTGACATACCTACACCCAAGCATGACAACTTGGAGCATACCACGAGAAGGAGTGTACTTGAGGCGCTTGACGAGGTCCGGCGTCTTGGCCGGATGCTGCACAGCGTCGTAGGTCGAGAGCACGTGCATCGTGCCGTCCTTGTCGACATACCTACAGACCCTTTGAGGACTTTACGGCTATATACTTAGAGTGTACGTGATGGCGAGACCGTCCTGCGCCAAAACGAGCCGCGTCGAATCGTAGAAGTCGACTTGGATCGTGTCGTTGGTGAGGCGGAAGAGGATCGCATGGCGCGTCTTGACCCACTTGCGAATGTACACGGGCGACGCCGTGCAGAATTGCGGCGGCAGCTTCTCGAGGTGCGAGAGCAGGAGCGTGCGGGACGAACACGTCGGCTCTTCTTCCTTCTGCAAAAATATATAAGCATTTCGAACCACGCAGATCTTAGAGCCAGTAGTACCATGTACTCTTGAAAGTGCCCCATGAGGGTCACCTTCTTGGCGAGCGCCGCGTCAAATTGCTTTGCGCTAAACGTCGTGCGCGGCGAGTCGACGGCCGGCGCGTCGCTATGTCAATCGTTGAGCGACGGGAGGATCCGTGAGAGAAGTGTCGGTACAGGCGGTCGACGTAGTCGAACGTGCTGCCGTCCGGGCTTGCGATGATCTTGGTCGAGTCGTTGAAGTAGACACCGGCCGACCCGTTCGAGAGGACGTAGCCGAGACCGTACTTGGCCGTGTAGTCGACGTACTGGAGGACCCAGAGGGGGGCTGCGCGCGGTGGCGGCAGCACTGCGAGGCGGGCCTGGAGGATCTGCTGCTTGGTAGTGCTCAAAATCGCGTTCTCTGCGTTGTGCTTGCCCCTTCGCTCTTCGTCGAGCGCAATGAGATACGCCAGCGTCTCGCACGTCGCTTCGAGGACGTCGGGGGCGGCCGGCGCTGCTTGGTTGGCCTGGTGCAGCGTGCGCAGGGGCGTCCGCAGCGGCGGCTTGTCTACACTCTGTCAACGACAGTACAGACACGCTGACGTGGCGTACCATGGTGGGGCGACGGTGTCGGCACCGGCGTCTTGGGCGCGTCCGGCTTGGCGCCGAGCGGACGGGGCGGCGTCATAAAGAGCGACGACTCGGGGAGGTGCCGAGGGACGTTGTCATCGCGTAAGAAGGGGTGCTTGAGGATGCTGGTGATCGACGGGCGCTGCGTCGGGTCGTGGCGGAGGATGTCGATGATGAGCCCGCGCGCGGCCGACGAGAGCGCGACCGTGTCGGGGAAGGTGTACGTGTTGGCGCGAATGAGCCGGTACGTGTTCTTGACGTCGGCCGTCTCGAACGGCGGCTTCCCGACTAGGAGTGTGTACATGATGACGCCCGTGGACCAGACGTCAACTTCAAAGCTATGGCCGTCGTTGCGGGCGCCGTTGAGGATCTCGGGCGCAATGTAGTTGGGCGTGCCGCACATCGTCTTGCGCTTCTCGGCCTTCGAGTCGAGGTGCGACGCAAGGCCAAAGTCGCCAATCTTGATCTGCATGTCGCTCGTCAAGAAGAGGTTGCCGAGCTTTAGGTCCCGATGGATGACACATTGCGAGTGGAGGTACTGTATACCCTCGAGGAGCTGCTTGATGTAGAAGCGGACTTCGTGCTCGGCGAGACGCTTTCGCCGCTTGATCAAGTCCGAGAGGCTCTACGACATACCATGAGGTTCGCGCAGAGCAAGCGAGGTCGGCGCACGTGGTTGGGGCACAGCTCGAGGAGGAGGTAGCAGTTGGCGTCGTCTTCAAAGAAATGGTGCATCTGCACGACGCGCGGGTGGTGCAGCGCCTTGTGGATCTTGATCTCGCTCGCAAACTTGATCTTGGCCTTGGGCTTGAGCAGCGTCTCTTTGGCGACGACCTTGGCCGCGTACGTTGCCCCGTCCGGCGCGGTCATCTCGTAGCAGCGCGCAAAGCCGCCCTAGCGCATACGTCTTTGAGCCGCCGTGGCCTGCGCATGAGCCATGTACCTTGCCGAGGAAGCGGCCGCGCGTGTACGTCCGCGTCGCGTCGGCGCCATGCGCGTCCACGTAGCGCTCAACCACGGTCGTCGTTGCGTCTGCCATCGGCGATCTCGGTCTGGGCAAAATTGAGACCGGGACGTCTATTCCACCAATCGCGTGCCATACGTCGCACGATTTTAGCCAATCCCATGGCGTATAATTCTGACCTTTATAGCCAATCCCCGCGCGGTTCCATTTTTCAAACTTTCAAATCCCAAATAAAAAGATCGCAAGTCGCACCTTGCCCAATGGAAAATACGACCTGTACATTTTAAAACCAAGGAAAAATATAGCGACTCGATTAGCAAATCTAGCAACTCGGTTAACAACTGGAGCAACCTATCGGCAAGTGAGCACGGGCCGTGTAGGCGATGAGGTGGTTGCCAAAAAACAGGGTCGAGTACCCCGTCCCGTCCGTCAGTTGGAGGGTGTCAGTGTCCGAGCAGTTGTCAGCAAAGTCGAGTTCGCGGCTTAAGAAGCTGCCGTTGCCATCTTTGGTCTAAGGATGGTGTAATCATACAACCCTCAAAGCCGTAACCGAAGACTACTTACGACGTTGTCGTTCCTTCCATAGTATGTTAGGTCGCTTGACTTTTGTACGCTGGTCTCGTTCGCACTCGACAGATAAGCCTTACCACGTCAGTCGCAACAGCCACTCGCAGTGTTGACACGCGTCGACGGCCGAACCAAGAGCCACAGGAGTGAACGACGTGCGCTCAATGCACTCGACCATCACCACGGATCAATGCCTTCAACAGCTTCATTCGGCAAAATGCACGAGACTTCGAGAGGCTAAGTTCCAGGCAGAGCACGCGGTGCAAGCTGAGGGAACGAACTCGCAATGGTCGCCAAGATTTGGTCATGGTAAAA
>NW_008246109.1:453568-471866 GCF_000281045.1 Saprolegnia diclina VS20 | reverse complement strand
CATTTTCGGTGATCAAGTCGCCGACCGGTAGAATCACGGGCATGGACGACGATGGAAATACCGTTCGATTGGCGACTCCTGTGCAATTCATCGGCGCTACCACAGTACAATTCGCGGGCGCTGCTGCTTCCGTGTCATTGGCCTCAAGCTCGAAAACCTCGTACTGGACGCGTTAGGGTACTCGCCACGCTAGGTCACAGAGAGATGGTAGGAGTTGATACAGCTTTCGACCAATGCGACGACATTGTCACAGCACTATTCGACGACAAACTCGCAAACGCAACAGCGCCCGCTGTCGCACCGATCGACAAGGAAGCCGCGATGAGAGTCGCTAGATAGTGTGAGCTCTCGTTCAGCATGGGTGGCCAGCTTACCAGCAGCGACGAGGTAGTGGTGGCGGTGAAGCGCGGACTTGGATGCAGCTTCTTCCTGGCGTTTTGGTGCCATAGGGGTACGTTGGACTGTGTCAGCCTCGCGAGATGAGGCAAGTGGGGGGCTCACGTCACCGCACCGTCGATATCCCTGGCGATTGGTCCATTTTGTAACGACTAGGGTTCCGATTGGTCGCCTCCGTCCAGCAACTTGGTTCGTGTCCTCGTGCAGAGGACGCAAGCATCGTCTATTGAGTGTCGGGACATGGATGAAGGCGGGGAATCGTCCATCGAACGTCATTTCCTCAGCGCCTTCTACTTACACCACATCGTTCGACCAAATGAGCAACTGGCATTTGTGGGCTAGCACTGAGTGGTGTTTTACATCTGGTCCAGTTCTTTCACAATGCAAAACCAGAATCCAGTCGCAAGGGCTTCTGACGTGTCGCTGACACCCCTCTCGAAGGCGGTGTTGCAGAGGGCTCTTTGGCCGCCGAACTCGCGGCTCCTCCGTACCTGCTCAACCACACTTACTGGGCGATGAAAAAGCTCATAAACTCGACCGCGAAACAACCAACAAACGATTAGGAAGTACTACCACGGCGGCCGTAGAGCTCGCTGTCAACTCTTCGCGGCGAATCGCCAGCGCTAACGGAACTCCTTCAAAGAGGCTCAGCGCGACCGCCGACAGGATGAACGGAAGGCACACGATGGCGTCAAGTGCCTCCACAAAGCCTCGGACTGTTGCCAGCCTGTTCGCATTGGTCAGTTGCACATCAAAACGTCGAGTCGTACACGACGTAGGCGAGGCTTACAAAAGCCAGTAGAGAGCGCAGTAGATAGCGCACAACGTCGAGTGGGACGGCGATCCTGGACGGGGCCAAACACTCTCTGGTCGGGCGCATCTGGAATCTGGACCAACAAATCAGAACTGGTTGCTTGATCCGACGGTGTGCACTTTTTATTCAGGAGCCATCACCAAGGTACTTACCTTCCGCGCTTGACTTCTTCCCCCTGGCGGCCACGCACAGCCATTCCGACTCGCTGATACATTGATACTGCATACCAAGCAATATCCAGCGTATTTTCAAATACCTCTGGAAACCGATGGCATTGAGAGTTGCAGGTAGTACGTTGAAGCTTGCATCGAAGCGATGGAGGAAGCGCGCCTCGAGGGCCTCCTTACGCTGCTGACAGGTCGACCGACGGACGAGGCTTGCGGTTCCTGCGCTCACGCCGGCTGCCGTAGATGGCTGCTCCATGCCGATCCGCGCCCACGCTAGCGACGAGATCGCGCGCCTCACTACGGCCACCAACCTGCCCTGGCTCGTCCAGAAGGTGCGAGTGCCCGACGACATGCAGCTCCTACGCTTTGCCTGTAGCTGCGCCCGCTCCTCCGCGACGACGAGTGGGACACGCGCGTGGCCGCGGCGCGTACGGTCGGCAGCATCCATGCGCTGCCCTGGGTCCAGCCCGTCGCGCTCGCCACATGCGCCGAGATTGGTAGATGCGCTTCTGCCTGCTACAGTATCACATGTGTGCGTAGCCCAAAGAGAGAGCCTTCTGCGCCTCGAAGAGCTGGATGTCGAGCACCTCTTGGCCAACGCTGCGCCGCTACTCAAGAGCGGCGGCGAGGTATCGTCCCGGACCTGGCCCAGTGCTCAATCGTGCTAGGAATACGATTACCAAGTGAATTTTGACTCGGTCGCGTCGCAGCAAGCCCATTTGGCGCTGCAGCGACGCCGGCTCTGGGGCCGTCTGAGCCGGTCGATCACCGTCGACGCGCCACCAATAGCCCTCCAGAGTAGGCGCGTCAGCACGCCGGTGATGCTCACGACGCGATAGGTACGCGCGCCAACACGGACCGCGTGGTCGCGGACGCCGATTTGCTGCCAAGTGACGCGATGCGCGTCATTCGCCTCGCGCCAGTGACGCACCTCTTTCGGACGGACGTCGCCGCCGACAGCCGCGCGAACGCGAGCTTCGCGAGCTTTCCGCTGCTACTGCTCGACTGCCTCGAAGCCATCTTTGACGCGCGCTGGGAAGTCCGGCACGGCGCTGCTCACGTGCTTCGCGATGTGTTTTCGCACGCGCGCGTGCCAAGTTCGCACGCGTGGTTTGACGAGGTGCTCGTGCGCGGACTGAGCGTGCTGGCGCTCGAGGCTTGGGTCGACTACGCCTCCGATGGGTCGGTCGCACCGGTGCGCGAACTTGTAGCGCAGGTCGCCGCCAAGCTTCTCGACGCAGCGCCGCAGCACATTGGCCATGCGGTGCCGTACCTGCGCGCATCTTCATGGCACGCCGCCCACGGGGGCCTCTTGGCGCTGCACTACTGCAAGGTCGCGCTGCCCACCGAGGTTCTGGACGCTGTCGTTGACTGCCTCGGTGCGCGGTCGGAAGAAGAAGTGCACTCGGCCGCAGCGCAAGTGCTCGCACGCTCCGAAGCGGCGTCGAGCGTCCACCGGTGCACCCATCGGCTCTGGGCGTTATTGGAGGCCAAGCAGACCTCGCTCGTCGACGTTGCCCCGGGGCATGTGCTCCGGTGCTTGCTCGCTCATGACATACGTGGGTCGGCCTCACACGTATACGTGGTGCTGACGTACCTCCGGCACTCGGCGGCGTTTGTGCGAACGTCCAGCGTGGCGTGGCTCACGGCTGCAGCCACGACACCGCTCTCCCCGCCGCTCGTCCTCTCGATTGCGCACTGGTGCTGGTTCATCTGGCTCAGCGCCGACGAGTCCAACGACAGTGCGCTTAGCGACAGTGTCAGTAGTCTCTGGCAGCAGCTGTGGCGCGCCCACGGCAAGCGCGTCGATGCTACGTGGGGCTTGACGCTTTCTCTTTGGCTCAGAACGCTCTCGCACGTCGACGTCTCCGTGTGGCCCCTCCCGCAGGTCGCTGCACCGATCAACGCGCCGATCACAGCCCGACGGGTATCACTCGCCACCACGCTCGTTCTCTGCACTGCGATTGGTGACGTTTTGAACGCGCTGCCGCCAAGTATGACGACGTGCGCGTCCGAGCTCCAAGCGCTCTTGGAGAGCGACACGGGCACTCACGTCCTCTGCGGTCTCTGGGTCCTTGAGAAATGGACGTGTATGTCCGCCGCGTGCAGTGCCTTGGCGCTTCAGAGCTTGACGCAGCCGCGCACAAGTCTCTACGCCGAGCAAATGCCCGACCTCCAAAAGCTCCGCAAGCTCGTCATCCGACTCCATTCGCACTTTGCCTCGCCGGTGAAAACGGAAGATGACGCGTCATCGTGGACGGTGGCCCGCGTGCTGGCGCTGGCGGCGACCGTCAGCAATCTTCCGTACGCATCGCTGTCGACGCCCGAGCCGTACACCACCGCCCAGTACCTCCGCCAGGACATCTTTGCTCTCGAGGATAAGCTCCGAACGAGCTTCGAGACACTCGCCCGACGCATTGCTGCAGCCGCAGCGTCCGCCGTCTTTGTGTCGCGTCAGTGGTCCAAGCCCGGCCTCCTCGTCCGTCCGTGGATGCAGTCGCTCAAGGAAGAGCCGTCGCGGGTTGTCACACCGGTCGTCGCCATGTCGCTCGCCGCCTTTGCCTCGAGCCATGCGTCGTCGCACGCCGCCTGCGTCACCAAGCTCGTTAACAATCTCTGCAACTCTGTTGTCGCCGTCGACCCGGCGCCAACCTACGTCGTGACGCTGGGGCCGTCGACGTCGACAGCGCCACTGGACGTTCGCGTTGACGGCGCCCGCCTTGCGCTCTCCCACCTCGTGCCGATGGTTCCGGAGCTCTTGCGCGCCCGGATCGAGCGGGAGCTGGTGACGCCACCAAGCAGCGACAAGCAGCTTCAAGGACTCTGCCGGCTGCTGGCCGTCGCGGGTCGCACGTCGCCGCAGCTGCGACCTATTCTGTGTGCGTGGGCCACCACCGGCAGCTGGGCGGCAGACACGCACGCGCTAGTAGCGGCCGTGCTCGCCACTGACGTCCACGACCAAGTCCTCGATGCTGTGCTGCAGCCCGATTCGCCGGACGCCGCACTCGCGCTCATCGTGGCGCTCGCGGCAACGCCGACGCAGGTGGTACCGTACTTGGCGCGGATGGTGGCGACGGCCCTGCGCATCTTGTGCAACCGCGCGTCGCGCGAAGCTGCCAGCGTCTTGGCGCAGCTCATTCCGCTCCTCGCGCTCCTCCCGTCGTCGTCGTCGGACCCGTCGGCAGTGTTTTTGCAGCAGTTGGCGCGTGGCACACCGCCCGAGTGCGTACTGCCGACGCTGCACGGCCTCGTGTGGCGGTCGTACCAGGTCCACGGTATTCAATGGCTGGCCTTTCTGGCGACGCACGGTCTCCACGCGGTGCTGGCCGACGACATGGGACTCGGCAAGACGCTGCAGGTCCTCGCGTCCATCGCTGTCGTGATGCAGCGTCGGTCTCTGCGGCTGCTCATCGTGGCGCCGCCGGCGATCCTCGAACACTGGAAGCGGGAGGCGCGTCGGCTCTTCCACGACCCGGTCGTTGTCGTGCTCACAGGGTCGAGCGCGGCGCGAAGAGCGCTGGCCACACCGTATTTGAAGCGCGGCGAGTGGCGAGACAACGTCATCGTGCTCACCACGTACACGTGTCTCCAGCGCGACATGGAGCTGTATCAAACCACGTCGTTCGACTACTGCGTGGCGGACGAAGCGCACGTCATCCGGAACCCGACGAGCCAGACGGCCGAGGCGCTCCGGAGCGTTCGAGCGACGCACCGCATTGCAGTGACGGGCACACCGCTTCAGAACACCGTCGTCGACGTCTGGTCGCTCTTTGAGTTTGTCTTGCCGGGGTACCTCGGTCTCTGGCCCGAGTTTCGCCAGGCGACGCTGCTGCCGATCCAAGCGTCGCGCAAAGAGTCGGCCACCAACGCCCAAAAGGTAAGAAGACAATGCAGCAGGCATTCTCAAGGCGCGTAGGAGGCCGGCGCGCTCGCGCTCACGCAGCTCCATGCGCGCGTGCAGCCGTTCATTTTACGACGCACGAAGGAGCACGTGCTCACAGAGCTGCCTCCGAAAATCATTCAGGACGTACTCTGTGACCTGCCCGAGGCCCAAAAAGCGCTGTACGACGCCTGCGCCAACCGCAGCACGCACAGCCTCCAGCAGCTTAGCCAACTGCAAAAGCTCTGCGTGCACCCGGCGCTGCTCCACGGCGGCGACACAAGCATCGAGCTCTCGGGCAAGTTCCTCGCGCTCAAAGACCTCCTCGAGACGCACGTCGGCGACGGCCACCGGTTCCTCATTTTCTGCCACCTGCAGGCGACCGTCGACCTAGTTGCCGACATGCTCTCGGCCAACTGCGCCGAGATTGGCGTCGACCGGCTCGACGGCAGTGTGCCGGTGCCCCAGCGGTACGCTCCATATCCCTCGTTGCAGTGGTTGACGTGTGGAGATTTTTGTAGCCAAGCGATCGTCGATCGCTTCAATACGGACGCGAGCGTCCACGCGCTATTGCTGACGACAGCCGTGGGCGGTCTCGGCCTCACGCTCACGGGCGCCGACACGGTCTTCTTCCTCGAGCACTCGTGGAACCCGTTCACGGACCTGCAAGCCATGGACCGCGCGCACCGCCTCGGACAGACGCGGACGGTCACCGTGTACCGACTGCTGGCCAAGGACACGGTCGAGGCCGACGTCATGTCGTGCCAGCGCTTCAAGGAGGCGATGGCGGCCGCCGTCGTCGGCAACCCGACGGCAACGAGCCTTCTCGCGCCGCCACCGACCGAGAGACCATCCGAGCCAAAGGTCAAGAAGCGCGCCAAGGGGCTCGAGTCCCTTCTGGAAGAGATTGGGGATCTCTGGGACGAAGCCCAGTACGCAAGTTTGGCGCCACTCGATGCACAGCCTTGATAGATTGATAGTATAAAGCCATCTATTCGTCGTCCATGTCGACGTCGGCGTCGTCACCAGGCTGGCCGTCAATGAGGTTTTCCACGTCCAGTTGCAAAATGTCCGCGTCGCAGCCCTAGTACCATTGTGTGATGAGCCAATCAGATCTTATTGCATCATCGGAGGTACGAGGAGCGAGGCGACGTTGGGGTGCGTGCGGCCGAGGTCGCCGTGCACAAACTCCTTGACGTACGTGCCCGCGGACGTGGTGAGGCGGAGGAGCATGTAGTGGTCGTTCAGAACCTCGACGCTGGCGTCGTGGATGACCTTGGGGCGCGTCAGGAGCGTGCGTCGGTGGAGCACGCGCACGGGCGTCTTCTGGCCGACGCGCAAGTCGGAAATTCCGTTGAGAAGCGCGACGCGCTCGGGCGTGAGCACGCCGGACGTCCAGACAACGCAGCTACTCGCTTACTATGAGATTACCGTGGGCGACAGTAGATAGAATGCGTACCAGTACGTCTTGCGCTTCGAGTCGGCGCCCGACTGCAGCGCGGCAAAGCCCTCCTAAATACTTATGCTACCAGATGCGGTATCATCAGGACGGCGCACCTTAGTCGCCGACGTGAGTTCGCGGATCTCGACAATGTCGACGTTGGCAGCGTTGACTTGGTCCTGGGCCGTAGCGTACATATCGGCCGCCAGCGTCGCCACCTTGGCGTCTAGAACCATAAAAAAAATAAGATCGACTCAGCAAGGACGCAAGTAGTACCGAGGAGCTCGAGGATGAACGGCCGACCGTTCCCGAGCATGCGCACGTCCACGTCTTCGCGACCGGCAGTGTGGAACTTGTACGACTTGGTGCCAAACATGGGCGCAATGATTTCGCCAATCGCCTCTTCGACCGACGAGTCGCCCATACGCTCGCCATCGAGGACCCTACATCCATATCTGAGTGACCAAGACATGGACAAGATGGGACATACCAGGGCGTTTGGCTCAGACCGCGCATAAACTTGAGGTACCGACCCGCGACGTAGACTGGCGCCCGCTCGACCGAGACCGTGATGGACGCAGCCGACTGGGTGCGAGTCGGCGGGCTCGGGACGCCCGCCGGCAGCACGTGGAGGTTGTAGAGCGCGCGGGAGACGGCGCCAAAGCCGTCGATCTCGAGCTTGCGCTTCTTGTTTTGCATGATCGTGTCCTACAGTATACCGTCTTATGAGGATAGGACGTGGAATGGCGGTGACGGACGCGGAGCGACGGCAGCTGCATCGCCTCGGCTTCCGAGAGCGGGTGGCCAAACTGCAGGTTCACCGTGAGATCGCTCGATGCGTCGTACGTCGCGTCGCCCAAGAAGGACGCAAAGACGGGCGTAATGCACCACTAGTCGCATTTGTCGTCAATCGAGGTATCGAGCGCATGGAGAGATGATACCTTGAGCACTTCCTTCAAGTCGACAGGGTGGAGCTTCGTCTTGAGGTACTGCAGAAGCGCATGCTGGCGGATGAGCACCGAGCTCGGGATCTTGATGGCAATGAGGAACGTTGTCGTCGTGTAGCCGCTGTCGCGGACGCTGGCCTCGACCATCGCCAGGCCTTCCGGCGACAAAAGGCCTTCAAAGATGTTGAGGCAGACCGTGCAGTTGGCCGCGTCTTCGGAAGCGGCAAGGTCGACTTGCGCATGCTGCGCCGCATAGGCTGCCCACGTGGCTGCAAGCTCGGCGGTGGGACGCCTGGCAGAGAGAGATTTGTCAGCGAGGACAGCGATGGGCGCTCGTACCGGTAGAGCTTCTCGTCGCTGACGCCGGCGAAGCGCATGCAGCAGCGGACGCATAGCCCAGTGCCATGGGCCATGAAGAGCGCTTGGGCGACGGCGCCGTCGGCAGGAAGCGCGGCCAGAAGAGCTGGGTTGCTGGACTCCATCCCAATGCTGGATTGGACTTGAACCAATCGGACGAAAGCCGCACCGGGATTTTCGGAAAAGCGCACCCGCGATGTTTCTTTCCTATTTCAGCCAATGGGATACGTGAAAAACTGAGCTGTTTTAAACCCCTGGTATGATGGATTGATACTCGAACGACCGATTGGATTGGCCATATATCATGTATTTTGAGCCAATCCGCGACAAGTATCAGTGAGCGATGGCGCAGCGCGACGATCGCGAGGCCGCGAGGAGGCCAGATCGACTTTGAAATCGAGATGACTGAAACTTGGCAGGTCGGCACAGTATGTTTTGGAGATGACGAAATGCGCTGTAGCGCCTTCGTTCGAGACCTGGAGCTCGAGATATCCGCGTTTTAAATGTTGACACCACGAGAAATGTGTATTTTCACGACGAGATTTCTCTTGCGATAGAGCAGCTATTGAAACGCGAAGAGTATACAAAAATAGTGTTATTGTCATTGCTGGGAAATATGTCCACAGTGGATCGCTCTATGGCCACAACACCGAACTACACTTGTTGAAAGGTGGTATTGAGCTGTTTCGGTTGTCCCAGACTTGGCCGCTGGAAATGTTACAACAGATTCCGATCCGCCAGAGGCCCACAAATCAAGTAAGCTTACCTAGATTTCCGAAATGGGCGAATCGACCAGTGGAAAGTACCTCACACTAAACTAAATACCAAGTGTTGCCGCCATGCACCTCCCACAACGTGTCTGATGGGGACATCCGGCTGGCCTCTCTGCGCCAAAGGGTCCCAATTAATGCACTGGAGCTTATAGCTACGGTACTAGTACCGCACCATCGCTCAAGTCTACCTCTCGAGGAGCGCTGGTAACGTGAGTGATGGTGCTCGTCCAGCACTCAGCGTTTTCTCTCGGAACCATATTCATATTCATGCTGCAACTACGAGCGTACCCGTCGCAGGCGCACGTTGCCGCGGACGCCGACGGCGTCGTCTTCGTCAACTGCCACATGCACGCGATCGAAGCGGTCGCGGACGTCCGGCTCCAGTGTGAAGGAGGGCCCAGCGTTTGGATCGAGATGGAGACCATGCACGACTACGACACGATCTACGCTTACTCCGAGTACCGCGTGCGCATCGCCACCATCTCAACCGGCGACGACGTCGACGTCCTCCTCAAGGTCGAGGTGCTCCCGGCGGCCTCCGAGAAGCTTCTGCAGCTGCTTCTCGACGTCCATGTCGAATATACGATTCTCCGGACAGGCGGCAGGCGCTCGATGCGGTCGCTTGTCGTCGTCCAGCGCCCTGAGATCGTTCCGGATGACCAAGTGCTCACGTCACCGACGCTGCACGACCGCCACCGCATCCGCGCCGCCCGCGCGTTGGCCATGGCTGCCCGCTGGACTGCCGAAGAGCTTCACGACACAGCGCGCGGGGTTCTTGACAGCGCAAGCCTACAGATACGCAAGTCGCTGCCCCGGCTCACACCTCTCGATGGCGCACAGTCGCGTCTCCTGCTAGCAGCACTTGACGTCGCGCGCCGACAGGTTCCGCCGCGGCCTTCCGCCAAGCACGAGACCTTTGACGACTTTGTCTCGATCGCAGGGCCCATCAAGGCCTAATGCCACATGAGGAAGATGCGTAGCGTACCGTCCGAGCTAATGGATAATATTTACATGTCATGCTGCTTAGCATGCGCTGCGATGTTGATCTGCATGAGTTGGTGCGGATTCGCTGGCCTGTCCATGACCGAGGACAAGAAGCAGGTACATGAGCCAGTAGCGTTGCCTGCAGGAGAGCACTGTGACGATAGCGCTGCCCGACAACATGAGCATAAATAGAGTCGTGTTGGATGCTTAGACGACGACGTGGGGCGGCGGCGCAGGCTGCGCGAGCGCGACGGATGCGGCGTCGGTGAGCACGATGGCCGGCGAGGCCTTTGTCGTCTTGGCTTCAATATAGACGATAGGAAGCGCAGCGTCTTCCGCTGCCATCTTCTTCTCGAGGTGGCGATAGAGGCCGTAGCCGGCGCCGGCCAAGAGGACGCAGCCGATGAGGATCCACGCCCAGACAGGCAGGCCAAGAACGACGAGCTGCATCGACGGCGTGCCGTCAGCCTCGTACCGGTTGTCGGCAGCGGCGACCGCCACGAGCGCGCTGAGCACCATCATGCGGAGACACCACGTTGCCGTCATCGCCGCCAAATCCAAACTGGCGCGTCGTGACCTGCAAACGGCGGTCGGTCATGAATAAAAAGGATTTTTATTCGTATTTCGTCTTCCTTCATAGATAGATTACAATCGAATTGAATCTTTTCTATTAAAGATGGGTGGTCGTGCTATTTTAGAACGACCAATCAGAAAAACGCCAAGTGTTTTGACCAATGGCCTTGCAGTTCTTTGGCGCCGAACCAGCTGCGGAAGCTGCGGACGCGCAAAGATCGCATCGCCGTGATGTGGCACGATGTGGCTCCGCCTTGATGTGGACGCGGCTTCCACGTGGGCGGAGGTAGAGTGGGCCGCTTGACACCTTGGCCGTGAGTAACCCCGCTCGGGTCCTTGGGTGCAAACAGCCACGATCAGCAGCACAATTCAGCAGCGCGACCTTGACGCCAGGGTGGCGACCGCTTCCTAGGATGAGCAATGGCCAGCAGCTGACCAAGCCGAGACGCTAGCAGCTGCAGCACGCGCCTTTGCTGTTGTATATGTGCATTCACACTGAAGTATTTTGCCGGAGCTTTGCGGCCCGAGGAGGCTCGGGGATGGTGGCTACTTGCCGCGCAGGTGCGTGCTACTGGGTGCCTGTCAAGGCCATGGGCGTGGGACAACGTTGCGAGTTATAGCTGCACTCGTAATAGTGTTATGTGTAAATAAGTCAGCCGTCGGCGACGACTGGTTCTGTGTAGTTGACGGCCGACCGCTTGAAGTTTTCGGCCCAGAGCTTCTCAAAGAGCTCGCGCTCTTCCTGGGGCTGGGGCGGACGTAGCTCCTTGGGCAGCTGGGCGGCGGCGCGCTCGGCTGAGGCGTCGGACGGGCGCGAGTTGACGCGACTGCCGAGGAAGTCGATAAAGACGTCGGGCTCGAGGAGCTCGTACATGAGGTCCCGAAGAAACACCTCGAGCGCAATGCACTTTTTGTGCAGATAGCTCGGCTCGAGCCGGTTGAACCAGCGGTTGTCAACGGCGCGCCACGCGACGCTCGCCCGCGGGTACAGCCCCATGTCGAGCTTCTTGACGATACCTTCAAACTCCGAGTAGCGCCGCCAGTCAGTGTGGTACTCGCGCCCGAGCTTGAACGTCACGAGGTACTCGGCGTGGCGGTCGGCGCCGGCGCGGTTCTGTACGATGCGGAACTTGGGAATGGATACAGCGGCCGTGAGCACCTTGCCATCGTTTGGAAACGTCTTGAGCGCTGTCATGCGGCTCAAGCTCTGCTGCTCGTCGTGAATGATGTGGCCTCCAGAGTCGCCGCCGCTGAACCGCCGCCGGGGCATGCCCATCATCGAGTTGTCGCCCATCGACTCGACGCTGCTGTCGATGTCGTGAAACCAGCCCCACTCAGCGCTGCTGTCGCGGCTCTGCGCTTGCGACGACGGTCGCTTGAGATCACCAGAGCCATGCACGGACCGCGTGCTGTCGGCCTTGGCGTTGAGCCGGTTGTCCGACGAGTTCATGTACGTGGCGATGATGTCGATGGCCGGTCGGTGCGCTTCGCCGACCTTGGCGCCCAGAGGTGGCCGCGCGTCCATCGATGGCAGGGACCGCGACGATGCCATGCCAGCCAGATCTTGGTGAAAATCGGAATGCCACGCACGCATTTTTAGAAAAGTAAAAATAGGCATACAATTATCAAACTTAGTGACAATAAAATGATCAGAGCTAATATTAATGACCAACCGAAATGATACTTGGTGTTTGTATGCAATCCCTTCGCACTTTTTTTAAATTTCCAAGGTTGCAGCCGGAAGCGACCAAGTCCCGATGCTCGTGGCACAATGGCGGGCAGCCATGGCAATCCCAAGCTCGGCGCAGCGCAGCCACTTTCACCGGCAGCTCGACGTCACCTTCGCTGAAGCGCCCTGCCACGCGCCGACAACGTCGCTTCGAGCAAGCTTCATTTTTGTCCAGCGGCTGGATGGTGAGTGAATACCAGTTGAGTCGCGTTTCCTACAAACACGAGTAGATTCACTGGAAGTGAATCGCTATTCACTCAGGCACCTCATTGAGTGAGTGCATGTGAGTGGGTCGAGTCATCCACTTCGAACCCCGGAATGGCGTGGCATTTTAGCCTATTTAAGGCGCATTTAATATTCGGAATTAAAAGCAAGACATTGCCGGACTGCATGATGCGGCACAGACACAACAGTTGAGAGTTCTAATTGCCGAATGTCTACAGAGTGCACACGACGGCAATCGTCGGACGTACGAATGGCTGAGGATGGAACGCACGCGTGTGCCTTCAGCAAAGACCCAACCAAATGTGTTCCATGGCGACCACCAACGCGTCCAACGCACGCGCAAGGGCCGGACCTCATGGATTTGGGAGCATTTCGGCGAGTACGAGCGTGTGCCAAGCGAGAACGACAAAGCCGCCGTTTACGACTACGTATGCCGCGTGTGCCTGAGCAACAAGAGTAAGTTTAGCGACTGTATCGTCGCCCTCTACGCGGGGAGGGCGTCGAATGCGCTCCACCATTTCAAGCACAAACATCCGTCCCTCGTCCCCAAGGCCAGCGTGCGCAAGGCTGCTCCACAGAAGCCGGCCAGCAACAGTACCCAGAAGGCCAGCAACGTTGGCGGGAAGCAGAGTGGAACCTTGGATGGCTACCTTGAAAAAGGCAACCGCGACGTCATCGCGCGCGTACATGCGTGCGTGGCGAGACTCATCGTGAACCGCAAGACGGCTCTCAGCATGGCCACCGACAATGTCTGCTTCGCAAGCTGCTGCGACGCTCGTCAAATTTTTCGACCTCGACGCCAACAACGATGAGAGCGAGTCGGGCATCAACGCCAAAAACACTTGGTACAGCGGCGGTGGCTCCCACGCATGAGCGGGCCAAGAAGCGCAAGCATTGTAGCGTTGAGTAGGCTCTGAGTCGGCTCCGAGTCACTCAGAGTTGTGAGTGCACTCACATTAAGAAATTTTGAGTCGTGAGTACGTATTCACTCATTACGAAAATGGCCCATACTCACCATCCCTGGTCCAGCCACGAGCTCTGGCACAGAGAACAAGACGAGTGTGCTCAATTATGTCATCGACCTTTGGATGCGCCGACTCACGATGCACTCTTGTTAATGCTAGCACGGCCGCGACGTCTGGCGGCTCGTACGCGCTTGGCTGGAGGTCGCGTAGCTTGGCGACGAGCGTCCCGGCGGGATCGTAGCAGTAGCAGCACATCGAGCAGACTAGCGGCAGGATGAGAAAGATTGCGACGCAGAAGACGACGACGCCAAGCACAACGCAAGACGGGTCGTCCGGCAAGAGGCGCAGCAACTGACGAGGCGCTTGACAAACGCACATGGAACATTCAGCGGTGGGAGCCATGCAGGCGCTGGCTGCCGGACAGCAGCAGTGACCCGCGGCTGTGGAGCAAAAGACACCGGGCCTACCGTCGTACGCGGCAGTGCAGTCACCCGTGCGAGCACAGCGGGCGCAGCCGTCTATCGCAAGCACCGGCAGCAGCGTCCCCAGTAGGACGAGACGCGCTACTGGCGTCGCCATCGGCGACTGATTTTAAACAAACCACTTGGCTCGGGTACAACCGCTGGAACAATTGCCACATGGAACATCCGGCCGAAGTTGTGACAACTTGTCATGTAAAAGCATACTAATACGCGTTGTTGGTCAACTGGGAGTGTGGTGGTCTGAAGAGCTAGAAGTCGCCGCCGAACGTGCCTCCGTCGCCGCCGTAGCCGCCGCCATCACCGTAGCCGCCGCCATCACCGTAGCCGCCGCCATAGCCACTGTCGCCATGGTCAGCGAGTGCTTCGCCAATGGCAATACCGCCGATGAGCCCGGCGGCGGCACCGATGGCCATGCCGGTTCCGACGCCCGGCCCTCGGTCCACGTACACGGGCTGCGGCGCCATATAGACGGGCTGCTGGACGTACATGGGCTGCGGCGTCGATTGAATCGCAACGTAGCTGTCATCACTGGCATGTTGGGTGCTGCGGCAGCAGCAAAAGCAGGCGAGGCCAGCGACAACAGCAAGCGCGACGAGCACCCAAACGTACGTCGGTGTGGCATCGGACGACGAGGCTCGCGCCGGCGGGGGCGCTTTGCAGAGACAAGCGTTGGCTTGCAGCGGGATGGCACAGACTGCGGCGGTCGGGCAGCAGCACACCTGCTTGACGCCGCTCGAGAGCCACGGGCCGCAGTACTTGCCGGGTAGGCCCTTGTAGGCCGCGTCGCACTGTCCTGTAGATGCGCACACTTGGCACGTGTCAGTCGCGGCGTGCACTGCGGCGCAGAGCAGCGCGACGAGCACCAGCACGAGACGCGACATGGTCGATCGATTTTCGAAGTTCACGCTCGGAACCGCGACCGTTGAAGCGACCAAAATGGCCGTTGCTACGATAACCGGATGCAATAAGAACGCAGTTCCCGCCGTTCGTTGCTCCAAGAGCGAACGCGATGTGGCCACACGCTGTGACTAGAGGCGTGGAGGTGGTATCACGTGCGCCTGACAAAGTATGTGTCATGTCCATGTGCCAGATACCCCAGATACCCCCTGAGATACCCCATACTGTTATCCATAGAGCGTCCCACGCTGGATGGCGGGAATTGAAGGCGGGATCTCAAAGTTCAATCCTGTCAGCTGAGCCTGTCTGCGACGCTGCAGGGGCGGACTCAGCGCGCGCTGTATTTTGGGTGAACCTGCCGTGAGAATACACTGTAGTTGGAACGCTCGTGCTTGGTCCCATGACGCGCGAGAAGCTCGTCTCGAAGGCAGTAGAGAGGCAAGTCGATGTAGATCAAATAGATTTAGCAAGGTTATAGGATAGAAGGGCGAGAGGCTTAAAAATCGCCGCCAAAGGTGCCCTCGTCGTCGCCACCACCGTAGCCACCACCGTAGCCGCCGCCGCCGCCACCGTGAGCACCGCTGTCAAGGGCAGCACCCAGAGCAAGACCGCCGACGAGACCCGCCGCAGCGCCGATCGCGACGCCCGCACCGACACCCATGCCGCCGTCGTTGTCGTGGACGACCGTGTGCTGGACGTACATGGGCTGCTGTTGGTAGACAACGGGCTGCTGGCCGTACTGCTGCTGCTGATACACAACGGGCTGGGGCTGCTGGACGTACACGGGCTGCTGCGTCTCGACAAAGACGACTTCGTCGTCGGCCGACGGGCGGCAAAAGCAAAAGTAAATGCCGACGCCGATGAGGATGACACCAATGGCAACGAGGATCCAGACCCAGAACGGCGTCGCCTTCTTCGGGGGCGGCATCTCCTTGCAGAGGCAGGCCTTGCTGTCCTTGGGCATGGCGCAGGCGCTGTTGGCGGGGCAGCAGCACGGGAGGACACCGGCGGCCGAGACCCACTTGCCGCAGAACTGGCCGGGCGTGTTCTTGTAGGCGAGCGCGCACTGGCCGTAGGTTTGGCACTGGAGGCACTGGTCGATGGGCTGCGAAAGCGCCGGCGCCGGCGTCTGCGCGCAGACGGTGGCGAGCAGCGCCACCAAGAGGAGGAGGCAGGAGGCAATGGACTTGCGCATCGGACGCGAAATCGGAAAATGACTCCAGCGTGCGAGATTCTGCTTGGGTCGATTTAATTGAAAGTTTAATTTGTATACGAACCATAAGTGTATCATGCAGGTTTTTAAAATGTTGCACGATCTTTCCACATCCGTGCCGCCAGCGGGTGTAATTTTGTGCCCTGTCGCGCCGTGACAAAAAGAGGGACCACTTCTTCAAGCTTCCAGCGTCAGCAACCGCGCAGCCTTGCACGAGCTCGCGGTCGCGCGGCTGCTCCAAATAAATCAGAGCTCTCAGAAAATAGGTAAGCTTATCGCCCCTCTTCGTTGCTGGAGCTCGCGAAAGCAACGGCTCCGCAGCGAGTCGCAAGCATTACGCGGGTGCTAAGCGCAACTTACGCATGTGTGTCCTCCAGGTCACTCGGCCGTAGGTCACGGCGAGACCTCTACCCGAAATATCAAACGCTCGGACTCGAGTGTGTTGCCAATACTAGCAGTTCTATAGTCGCACGAGGTGTACGTTCTTGTCAACGCCGACAATGGACCCTCTTTTTGGCATTAGGTGTGTCATACTATTTCCGTTGTATCACGGATATATGAATGGTTGTATGGAGGCACACCATTTGCAGCCTCACACTCGCAAGGACAATCTTTGAGGTGTCTGCAGGCTCAGATAGGACTCGCCGCAACTGCGCTGCACGAGCGCAATTAGCCGCGACAAGACGTACTGCACTACTAGTGCACGGTACGCTAGTCAGTCCCCTCCTGGCGGAGATGTGGATGCTGGCGACCACCGCTACATACGGCACGTCAAGAGCCCGAGGCCGTCATCGCGGATGCCACCGAGGCGGCCTCTGCAAGCAAGCAGGGACAAGCCAGCGTGCACGAGTGGTGCGTTGCTATGACGATGGTTTCTGAACGCTATAGCGCTCATCGCAGTGCAAGGCAGGATTCCTTGGGTGCCAGTCAGTGGGTGCCAGTATCTTGGAGAGTGGCACGCCGGATGATCGCGTCAGTCCTTGGTCTAGTAGACAGCATTGTACAGTACATACTAGAGTACGAATGTATTACGACGCCGTAGCCGTGTATTTGTGTACCCACGATCCGCTTACGATCGATCATGCACTTTGCCGTTGTAGACTGCGAGATGACGTGACGCGGAATTCCCAATCAGGCCTGCATCCCGCAAATCTCTCTCCTTGACTCCCTCCGCATAGTGCTCAAACAATATTTTCAGAATAGATATTCGAGTTTACTCGTGGGTTAAAAGTCACCGCCAAACGTGGCACCGCCACCGCCGCCTTCGCCGCCGTAGCCGCCGCCGTAGCCGCCGCCGTAGCCACCACCATAGCCGTGGCCCGCGTCCATGGCTGCGCCGAGTGCAAGGCCGCCAACAAGACCCGCGGTCGCACCGACCGCGACACCCGCCGCGAGGCCGCCGTCACCGTAGCCATAGCCCGGACCGTAGCCGCCGTAGCCGTAGCCACCATTGACCATCATCGGCTGCCCTTGGACGTAAACGGGCTGGCCGGGCGCACCGCACATGCCCATGGGCTGCTCGACGTACATGGGCGCGGCTTGCTGCACGTAGACGGTCTCGGGGGTGGGCGTGGGGCGGCAGCAGCAAAAGTAAATGCCGACGCCGATGAGGATGACACCAATCGCGACAAGGATCCAGACCCAGTACGGAATCGACTTTTCCTCCCGGCACTCGCAGCGCTTGAGGTCCGCCGAGATGGCGCAAATGCTCTTGGTCGGGCAGCAGCACACGGCCCGCGCGAGGTTCGGCGGCGCGAGCCAGTTGCCGCAGTACTTGCCTGCGTTGCCGCGGTACGCTTGGTCGCACGTGCCCGTGTTGGCGCAGCGCTGGCACGCGCTCTCCGCGGGCAAGAAGGGGTTGGTTGTCGACGGCGTCGTCTGCGCGACAGCCACCATGACCAGCGCGCACAGCATCAGTAGCACCTGGCGCATCGTCATACGTGATGGCAAGATGATGGAAGATGCAGAATGGATCCGGGACTTGCACCTGCGCCGCATGTGTCACGCTCTCCATGCCGTTGGACACGGCTCTCCAAGTGGACATGACCCTCGTTTCTTGGAATTCGCCTAGATGAGTACACTGCCCACTTGATCGGCGCTCTCATTTGCCTTGCAATGGATCGCAATGGGCGATGTTCGTTATGGAGCGTGATAAAGCTTACGGCAAAGAGCTATCCAAGCTCCAATACGTCGGGACTTGGGTGCAATGTACTTGCCTACGGGAATTCTGCAACGTGTCCAACGAGGTTGCTGGCGTCGTTGACGGGATCTGAGTCGCAACATATTTGACCGGAGGCCTCTTGGTTTGCAGGAGAGGCCACTGAATTCCAGTGCGGCCACGTCTTCTTGCTGCGCTGGACAGGACAGCATGAGCACGGATCGCTCTGCTCTTCGCTGAGAAGAGCGATGCGTTGTCGTCCGTCGATGGGTGCGGAATTTTTGCCGAGCTGCTGCC